>NC_059197.1:31010490-31047990 GCF_020615455.1 Coregonus clupeaformis | reverse complement strand
CTGGGTCCATTTATTTCTGTATGGCAGTGGTTGTTAATCCTGGTCCCGGGGACCCAAAGGAGCCTACGTTGTTGTTGTCCTTGCACTCCACTCCTGATTAAAATGATCGATGGCTTGGTGATGAGTTGATTAGTGGAATAAGGAGTGTAGTCCAGGAGTGTACAGCCCTTTGGATTCCCAGGACAAGGGTTGAGAAACGCTGTTGTATGTAATGACCTAATCTGTCTAATGAATCTGACCATATATATGTGTTCTTATGGTGTGATGGTGCTATGGTGTGATGGTCATGGATGGTGTGATGGTCATGGATGGTGCTATGGTGTGATGGTCATGGATGGTGCTATGGTGTGATGGTCATGGATGGTGCTATGGTGTGATGGTCATGGATGGTGCTATGGTGTGATGGTTCTATGGTGTGATGGTCATGGATGGTGCTATGGTGTGATGGTCATGGATGGTGCTATGGTGTGATGGTTCTATGGTGTGATGGTTCTATGGTGTGATGGTTCTATGGTGTGATGGTCATGAATGGTTTGTCTTATTCACCTGACAGACTGCTACTATGAAGATGCCTTTCAGTATTGCTGAACCCAGCAAGGAAGCCAGGTATGCTCCTATATCATACTCCTGTTTCATCATCCTGTATCATGCTACTATATCATAATCCTGTATCCATGTCCCACCGGATAGGGTTAGTAGTATGATAGGTCCAGTGTAATGTGTTGTTTTACAGGGTCAGCCATAGTAGTATGATAGGTCCAGTGTAATGTGTTGTTTTACAGGGTCAGCCATAGTAGTATGATAGGTCCAGTGTAATGTGTTGTTTTACAGGGTCAGACATAGTAGGATGATAGGTCCAGTGTAATGTGTTGTTTTACAGGGTCAGGCATAGTAGTATGATAGGTCCAGTGTAATGTGTTGTTCTACAGGGTCAGCCATAGTAGTATGATAGGTGTAATGTGTTGTTCTACAGGGTCAGCCATAGTAGTATGATAGGTCCAGTGTAATGTGTTGTTCTACAGGGTCAGCCATAGTAGTATGATAGGTGTAATGTGTTGTTCTACAGGGTCAGTCATAGTAGTATGATAGGTCCAGTGTAATGTGTTGTTTTACAGGGTCAGGCATAGTAGTATGATAGGTGCAGTGTAATGTGTTGTTTTACAGGGTCAGCCATAGTAGTATGATAGGTCCAGTGTAATGTGTTGTTTTACAGGGTCAGTCATAGTAGTATGATAGGTCCAGTGTAATGTGTTGTTCTACAGGGTCAGTCATAGTAGTATGATAGGTCCAGTGTAATGTGTTGTTTTACAGGGTCAGCCATAGTAGTATGATAGGTCCAGTGTAATGTGTTGTTCTACAGGGTCAGTCATAGTAGTACGGCACCCCTGGAGCAAATTAGGGTTAAGTGCCTTGCCCTTATGTGCACGTGCATGCGTGTTGTTATACAACTTTTTAAAAGTATGACAATTCAGTCTTGTGACCTATGTTCTCCGACCCTGTGTAGGATGTTGGAGCAGCTGAGGAAGCAGCAGGGTTCAGTCCTCCACCCAGACTACAGCTCTTCCTTCCAGTGCTTTGAAGACACCCTGACCCGCCTGGTACCTTACCACCTCTACCAGGGCACTGCCACCTCACCACACGACTACCACAGAGGTACACACACCCTGACCCGCCTGGTACCTTACCATATCTACCAGGGCACTGCCACCTCACCACACGACTACCACAGAGGTACACACACCCTGACCCGCCTGGTACCTTACCATATCTACCAGGGCACTGCCACCTCACCACACGACTACCACAGAGGTACACACACCCTGACCCGCCTGGTGCCTTACCACCTCTACCAGGGCACTGCCACCTCACCACACGACTACCACAGAGGTACACACACCCTGACCCGCCTGGTGCCTTACCACCTCTACCAGGGCACTGCCACCTCACCACACGACTACCACAGAGGTACACACACCCTGACCCGCCTGGTACCTTACCATATCTACCAGGGCACTGCCACCTCACCACACGACTACCACAGAGGTACACACACCCTGACCCGCCTGGTACCTTATCACCTCTACCAGGGCACTGCCACCTCACCACACGACTACCACAGAGGTACACACACCCTGACCCGCCTGGTACCTTACCATATCTACCAGGGCACTGCCACCTCACCACACGACTACCACAGAGGTACACACACCCTGACCCGCCTGGTGCCTTACCACCTCTACCAGGGCACTGCCACCTCACCACACGACTACCACAGAGGTACACACACCCTGACCCGCCTGGTGCCTTACCACCTCTACCAGGGCACTGCCACCTCACCACACGACTACCACAGAGGTACACACACCCTGACCCGCCTGGTACCTTACCACCTCTACCAGGGCACTGCCACCTCACCACACGACTACCACAGAGGTACACACACCCTGACCCGCCTGGTGCCTTACCATATCTACCAGGGCACTGCCACCTCACCACACGACTACCACAGAGGTACACACACCCTGACCCGCCTGGTGCCTTACCATATCTACCAGGGCACTGCCACCTCACCACACGACTACCACAGAGGTACATACACCCTGACCCGCCTGGTGCCTTACCACCTCTACCAGGGCACTGCCACCTCACCACACGACTACCACAGAGGTACACACACCCTGACCCGCCTGGTACCTTACCATATCTACCAGGGCACTGCCACCTCACCACACGACTACCACAGAGGTACACACACCCTGACCCGCCTGGTACCTTACCACCTCTACCAGGGCACTGCCACCTCACCACACGACTACCACAGAGGTACACACACCCTGACCCGCCTGGTACCTTACCATATCTACCAGGGCACTGCCACCTCACCACACGACTACCACAGAGGTACACACACCCTGACCCGCCTGGTGCCTTACCATATCTACCAGGGCACTGCCACCTCACCACACGACTACCACAGAGGTACACACACCCTGACCCGCCTGGTACCTTACCATATCTACCAGGGCACTGCCACCTCACCACACGACTACCACAGAGGTATACACACCCTGACCCGCCTGGTACCTTACCATATCTACCAGGGCACTGCCACCTCACCACACGACTACCACAGAGGTACACACACCCTGACCCGCCTGGTACCTTACCATATCTACCAGGGCACTGCCACCTCACCACACGACTACCACAGAGGTACACACACCCTGACCCGCCTGGTGCCTTACCATATCTACCAGGGCACTGCCACCTCACCACACGACTACCACAGAGGTACACACACCCTGACCCGCCTGGTGCCTTACCATATCTACCAGGGCACTGCCACCTCACCACACGACTACCACAGAGGTACATACACCCTGACCCGCCTGGTACCTTACCACCTCTACCAGGGCACTGCCACCTCACCACACGACTACCACAGAGGTACACACACCCTGACCCGCCTGGTACCTTACCATATCTACCAGGGCACTGCCACCTCACCACACGACTACCACAGAGGTACACACACCCTGACCCGCCTGGTACCTTACCATATCTACCAGGGCACTGCCACCTCACCACCACGACTACCACAGAGGTACACACACCTGACCCGCCTGGTACCTTACCACCTCTACCAGGGCACTGCCACCTCACCACACGACTACCACAGAGGTACACACACCCTGACCCGCCTGGTACCTTACCATATCTACCAGGGCACTGCCACCTCACCACACGACTACCACAGAGGTACACACACCCTGACCCGCCTGGTACCTTACAAAGCATTTCACGGTGATGTCTACACCTGTTGTATTCTGCGCATGTGGCAAATAAGATTTGATTTACTCAGTACTTTGTTGAAGCACCTTTGGCAGCGATTACAACCTTGAGTCTTCTTGGGTATGACGCTACAAGCTTGGCACAACTGTATTTGGGGAGTTTCTCCCATTCTTCTCTGCAGATCCTCTCAAGCTCTGTCAGGTTGGATGGGGAACGTTGCTACCACAGCTATTTTCAGGTCTCTCCAGAGATGTTCGATCGGGTTCAAGTCCGGGCTCTGGCTGGGCCACTCAAGAACATTCAGAGACTTGTCTTGAAGCCACTCCTTGCGTTGTCTTGGCTGTGTGCTTAGGGTCATTGTCCTGTTGGAAGGGGAACCTTCGCCCCAGTCTGATGTCCTGAGCGCTCTGGAGAAGGTTTTCATCAAGGATCTCTCTGTAGTTTGTGCCGTTCATCTTTGCCTCAATCCTGACTAGTCTCCCAGTCCCTGCCGCTGAAAAACATCCCCACAGCATGATGCTGCCACCACCATGCTTCACCGTAGGGATGGTGCCAGGTTTCTTCCAGACGTGACGCTTGGCTTTCAAGCCGAAGAGTTCAATCTTGGTTTCATCAGACCAGAAAATCTTGTTTCTCATGGTCTGAGAGTCTTTAGGTGCCTTTTGACAAACTCCAAGCGGGCTGTCATGTGCCTTTTACTGAGGAGTGGCTTCTGTCTGGCCACTCTACCATAAAGGCCTGATTGGTGGAGTGCTGCAGAGATGGTTGTCCTTCTGGAAGGTTCTCCCATCTCCACAGAGGAACTCTAGAGCTCTGTCAGAGTGGCCATTGGGTTCTTGGTCACCTCCCTGACCAAGGCCCTTCTCCCCCAATTTCTCAGTTTGGCCGGGCGGCCAGTTCCAAATTTCTTCCATTTAAGAATGATGGAGGCCACTGTGTACTTGGACATTCAAAGCTGCAAAAATGTTTTGGTACCCTTTCCCAAATCTGTGCCTCGACACAATCCTGTCTCGGAGCTCTACGGGCAATTCCATTTGACCTCATGGCTTGGTTTTTGCTCTGGAGAGACCTGAAAATAGCTGTGCAGCGACGCTCTCCCGTCCAACCTGACAGAGCTTGAGTGGATCTGCAGAGAAGAATGTGAGAAACTCCCCAAATACAGGTGTGCCAAGCTTCATACCCAAGAAGACTCGGCTGTAATCGCTACCAAAGGTGCTTCAACAAAGTACATAGTAAAGGGTCTGAATACTTAAGTACATTTTAATAGTTCTCTTTTAAATTTGTAAACGTTCATAAAAAACATTATGGGGTGTGTAGATAGACGAAGAAAAACAACAACAATTTAATCAATTTTAGAATAATAACGTAACAATACGAGGAAAAAGTCAAGGGGTCTGAATACTTTCCGAATGCACCATATATATACATACACACACACAGTACCAGTCAAAAGTTTGGACACACCTACTCATTCAAGGGTTTTTCTTTATTTTTACTATTTTCTACATTGTACATTGTTTTCATGGAAAACAAGGAAATGTCTAAGTGACCCCAAACCTTTGAACGGTAGTGTATATATGTGTATTTTATTTTTTATAATAAATATTTTTTGCTATTTAGTGTTGCTACGTCGTCTGTTCCTGTGCCAAAACTCCAGTATTTTTCATCATATAGCTGGTTCTCCATCCTTTTTTTAAACAGTGAGGCAGTCAACATGTTTTCAGCACTTATTATTTCCATGACTGATCAAAACTCATTTTCTCATGCTCTCTCGTCTCTCTGCAGCAGACATAGTGAGCAATATGTTTGGAACATCAAATCACAATACATTGAGGATCGCAATACATATTGAATCGTGAGAATCGCATGACATATCGTATCGGCACCTAAGTATCGTGATAATATCGTATCGCGGGGTCCATGGCAATTCCCAGCCTTAATGTGTATGGTCGGGACTGACCACATGACCTGACCAGAAACTCCTTGCCCTGATTACCATTGGTTCCCTCTGTCTGATCTCCCCTGTTCCATTCTCCCCCTCTCTGCCCCCCCAGTGGATGATGAGTTTGAGAGTGTTTCCAGCCAGCTCCTAAAGAGAACACAGGCCATGCTGGATAAATACAGACACCTGCTTTTTGAGGAATCAACGGTAAGTTATAAATATTATATTACGTTAATAGCTATTTTTTTTTATCACATTGATCTCAATCGTTCTTGTCCTTCACTTCTCCCTGTATTTCAGTCTGTCTCCTTATACAGCCCTCCCTCATTAGGATTCCTTCTCAAGATTATTTATTTTACATTTTTAGTCATTTAGCAGACGCCCTTATCCAGAGCGACTTACAGGAGCAATTAGGGTTAAGTGCCTTGCTCAAGGGCACATCGACAGATTTTTCACCTAGTCGGCTCGGGGATTAGAACCAGCGACCTTTCGGTTACTGGCACAACGCTCTTAACCACTAAGCTACCTGCCGCCCATTTATCTGTTCTGTCTGTTCAGTTCATTCTCTCCCTCGCTATGATTGGCTAACTGATGTGCTATGGTGTATTGATTGATTGATTGATTGATTAATTGTCTGGCTGGCTGTTCCTGTTGTGTGTTTCACAGCGCCTTGGCCCGTCAGCTGAGATGGTAATGATGGACAGGATGTTTATTCAGGAAGAGAAGATCTCTCTGGGACAGGACCGCATCCTCGCCAGGGACAGACCTGGTAACACTATACAGTATATAGATATATATGGGTATCGTGTGTACGTGTGTATAGTCTACATACACCACATGACCAAAAGTATGTGGACATCTGTATATGTAGATAGATATGGATGGATGGATATACACTGCATGACCAAAAGTATGTGGACACCTGCTCGCCGAACATCTCATTTCAAAATCATGGGCATTAATATGGAGTTGGTCCCCCATTCGCTGCTATAACAGCCTCCACTCTTCTGGGAAGGCTTTCCACTAGATATTGGAATATTGCTGCAGCCACGAGCATTAGTGAAGTCGGGCTCTGATGTTGGGCGATTAGGCCTGGCTCGCAGTCGGCGTTCCAATTCATCCCAAAGGTGTTCGATGGGGTTAAGGTCAGGGCTCTGTGCAGGCCAGTCAAGTTCTTCCACACTGATCTCAACCAACCATTTCTGTATGGACCTCGCTTTGTGCTCGGTGGGATTGTCATGCTGAAACAGGAAAGGGCCTTCCCCAAACTGTTGCCACAAAGGTGGAAGCACAGAATCATCTAGAATGTCATTGTATGCTGTAGCGTTAAGATTTCCCTTCACTGGAACTAAGGGGCCTGAATCATGAAAAACAGCCCCAGACCATTATTTATCCTCCACCAAACTTTACAGTTGGCACTATTCATTGGGGCCGGTAGCTTTCTCCTGGTATCCGCCAAACCCAGATTTCCTGGTGAAGCGTGATTCATCACTCCAGAGAACTAGTTTCCACTGCTCCAGAGTCCAATGGTGGCGAGTTTTACACCACTCCAGCCGATGCTTGGAATTGCGCATGGTGATCTTAGGCTTGTGTGAGGCTGCTCGGCCATGGAAACCCATTTCATGAAGCTCCTGACGAACAGTTTGCTTCCAGAGACAGTTTGGAACTTGGTAGTGAGTGTTGCAACCGAGGATAGACCGTTTTTACGTGCTTCAGCACTCAGCGGTCCCGTTCTGTGAACTTGTGTGGCCTACCACTTCGCAGCTGAGCCGTTGTTGCTCCTAGACGTTTCCACTTCACAATAACAGCACTTATAGTTGACTGGGGCAGCTCTAGCAGGGCAGAAATGTGACCAACTGACTTGTTGGAAAGGTAGCATCCTATGATGGTGCCACGTTGAAAGTCACTGAGCTCTTCAGTGAAATAGCCGATTCCACTAATTTGAAGGGGTGTCTACCTACTTTTGTATATATAGTGTGTGTGTGTATATATGTGTGTGTGTATATATATGTGTATGTGTGTATCTATATATACACCTACTCATTCAAGGGTTTTTCTTTATTTGTACATTGTAGAATAATAGTGAAGACATCAAACCTATGAAATAACACATATGGAATCATGTAGTAACCAAAAAGTGTTAAACAAATCAAAATATATTTGAGATTCTTCAAATAGCCACCCTTTGCCTTTATGACAGCTTTGCACACTCTTGGCATTCTCACAACCAGCTTCACCTGGAATGCTTTTCCAACAGTCTTGAAGGAGTTCCCACATATGCTGAGCACTTGTTGGCTGCTTTTCCTTCACTCTGCCGTCCGACTCATCCCAAACCATCTCAATTGGGTTGAGTTCGCGGGATTGTGGAGGCCAGGCCATCTGATGCAGCACTCTCCTTCTTGGTAAAATAGCCCTTACATAGCCTGGAGGTGTGTTGGGACATTGTCCTGTTGGAAAAACAAATGGTAGTCTCACTAAGCGCAAACCAGATGGGATGGCGTATCGCTGCAGAATGCTGTGGTAGCCATGCTGGTTAAGTGTGCCTTGAATTCTAATTAAATCACAGACAGTGTCACCAACAAAGCACCCCCACACCTTAACACCACCTCATCCATGCTTTACGGTGGGAAATACACATGCAGAGATCATCCATTCACCCACACCACGTCTCACAAAGACACGGCAGTTGGAACCAAAAATCTGAAATTTGGACTCCAGACCAAAGGACAAATTTCCACCAGTCTAATGTCCATTGCTCGTGTTTCTTGGCCCAAGTAGGTCTCTTCTTCTTATCGGTGTCCTTTAGTAGTGGTTTCTTTGCAGCAATTCGACCATGAAGGCCTGATTTCACACAGTCCCCTCTGAACAGTTGATGTTGAGATGTGTCTGTTACTTGAACTCTGAAGCATTTATTTGGGCTGCAATTTTATGTCATCCAACAAATGTTTGCAAACAGCTTTGGCTATATAAAGCAGGCATTCCGTTACTGTTCTATTGAACATTAGAATGGGTAAAACGAGTGACCTAAGCGACTTCAAGCGCGATATGATCGCCGGTTCCAGGTGCCGGTTCCAGTATCTCAGAAACGGCCGGCCTCCTGAGCTTTTCACGCACGACAGTGTCTAGGGTTTACCGAGAATGGTGCGACAAACAAAAAAACTCCAGTCTGCGGCCGTCCTGTGGGCGAAAACAGCTCGTTGATGAGAGAGGTCGAAGGAGAATGGCGAGAATTGTGCAAGCTAACAGGCGGGCCACAAACGGGTGCCGTGGAAATTCTACACAGGGACACTCAAAGTCAATCTTAAATTAATAATTCTTTATTGTCAGCACACTGGAGAGGTTCCAACCAACTCAATGCACCAAGTACACATGTTGATCGGGAGCTCCCCTTATATACTGGTTACAGACATATCACATAGGCATAGTTCATAAGGTTGGTTCCTGCATGTATCTGGCACCGTTTCCTATCTTAACTTATAGAACATATTCTGGGCGTTCTGCCAGATGGTCTTTAGGTGGAGGTCATGTCGCCTCCCCCTCCCCCTCCCCCCTCATATCTTTACCAAGCACAGGCAGGAACCAAGGATTATTTACAACACTAAGACAAGATGAACATTTTCAAGGCTGTCTCTTCAAATGATGATAAACATTTCCATCACATTCCATCCTCTTATCATAATAATCATTACATTTTAACGTAAGCATTTAGATTTTAGCTTCTATATCAAAAATACATAATTATAATAAATCATAATACAAGTTATACTTCTATTAACGGGAGTGAATCTAATTTCATTCATAATCATCATAATAAAGCTAAAATCTACAATGAAAGTAATAAGTAAAAAGTAAACAATAGCAACACTTTAAACCACAGACGCTTTCAAACCCTTCATTCTGGGTTGTACGATCCAACTTGTAAAACCGTTGCAGTAGAATGTTTTAACTTAAAACCTTCGCTTCATACAGTTACACATTTTCATTTATGCATTCTGGCAATGAGATTTCAGCTGGAGCTTTGGTCGCGAGTGGCATGTTAATGACAGATCGGTATCTCAATGCGTTCTTAGTCTAAATTACTATACATTTTGCAGTGTGCAGACCTCCACAATCAACATGATACCCCAGATAAACCATTTTGGATAAGCCTAAATGTAATTACGGGCGTGGTTGACCGCACCCCTCCCTCCCCGGCACTCATTCTACTGGCGTTTCAGTTCGTCCTCCCAATGGCACATGTTCAAAGTGGATGGCCCTTTAATAATGTACCGATTTCTCTCACCTGTCCTTTACAGTCCATTATGTCTTGTCCATTTTCCTACCAGTACACCAGCAGCATGAGAGAAGTTTGGACGGGATCTCTCTCCATGCTCACTCCACGTGGACTCATGTCACACTCCTGAGAGAAAAGGCTAATTTTAATGCACAGAGATAACGTGACGAGATTCTGAGGCCCATTTGTGAGGCCCGTTTCTTTTAAGGTATCTGTGACCAACAGATGCATATCTGTATTCCCAGTCATGTGAAGTCCATAGATTAGGGCCTAATGAATTTATTTCAATGATTGATTTCCTCATATGAACTGTAACTCAGTTAAATATTTGAAATTGTTGCTTGTTTATATGTTTGTTCTGTGTGTATAGCTGGATCTATAGATCTACAGTGCGTTCTGAAAGTATTCAGACCCCTTGATATTTTTCCAAATTTGTTACGTTACAGACTTATTCTAAAATTGATTACATTTTCCCCCCTCATCAATCTACACACACTACCCCATAATGACAAAGCGAAAACAGGTTTTTAGAAATGTTAGCAAATGTATTTAAAATAAAAAACAGAAATATCTTAACATAAGTATTCAGACCCTTTGCTATGAGACTCGAAATTGAGCTCAGGTGCATCCTGTTTCCATTGATCATCCTTGATGTTTTACAACTTGATTGGAGTCCACCTGTGGTAAATTCAATTGATTGGACATGATTTGGAAAGGCACACACCTGTCTATGTAAGGTCCCACAGTTGACAGGGCATGTCAGAGCAAAAACCAAGCCATGAGGTCAAAAGAATTGTCCGTAGAGCTCCGAGACAGGATTGTGTCGAGGCACAGCTCTGGGGAAGGGTTCCAAAAAATGTCTGCAGCATTGACGGTCCCCATGAACACAGTGGCCTCAATCGTTCTTGAAGAAGTTTGGAACCACCAACACTCTTCCTAGAACTGGCTGCCTGGCCAAACTGAACAATTGGGGGAGAAGGGCCTTGGTCAGGGAGGTGCCCAAGCACCCGATGGTCACTCTGACAGAGCTCCAGAGTTCCTCTGTGGAGATGGGAGAACCTTCCAGAAGGACAGCCATCTCTGCAGCACTCCACCAATCAGGCCTTTATGGTAGGGTGGCCTCAGTAAAAGGCACATGACAGCCCGCTTGGTTTGCCAAAAGGCACTTAAAGGACTCAGACCATGAGAAACAAGATTCTCTGGTCTGATGAAACCAATATTGAACTCTTTGGCATGAATGCCAAGCATCACGTCTGGAGGAAACCTGGTACCATCCCTACGGTGAAGCATGTTAGTGGCAGCATCATGCTGTGGGGATGTTTTTCAGCGGCAGGGACTGGGAGACTAGTCGAGGGAAAGATGAACGGAGCAAAGTACAGAGAGATCCTTGATGAAAACCTGCTCCAGAGCGCTCAGGACCTCAGACTGGGGCGAAGGTTCACCTTCCAACAGGACAACGACCCTAAGCACACAGCCAAGACAACGCAGGAGTGGCTTCGGTACAGCGGCCCAGTGGCCCAGCCAGAGCCTGGACTTGAACCCGATCAAACATCTCTGGAGAGACCTGAAAATAGCTGTGCAGCGACACTCCCCATCCAACCTGACAGAGCTTGAAAAGATCTGCATAGAAGAATGAAACTCCCCAAATACAGGTGTGCCAAGCTTGTAGCGTCATACAGTAGAATATTTGAGGCTGTAATTGCTGCCTAAGGTGCTTCAACAAAGTACTGAGTAAAGGGTCTGAATACTTATGTAAATGTGATATTTCAGTTTTTGATTTTTAATACATTTGCAAAAATGTCTAAACCTTTTTTTTTCTTTGTCATTATGGGGTAGATTGATGGGGCGGGGGGGACTATTTAATCCATTTTAGAATAAGGCTGTAATGTAACAAAGTGGAAAAAGTCAAGGGGTCAGAATACTTTCCGAATGCACTGTATATCTAAGAAATCTCTGGGACAGGACGGCATCCTCGCCAGGGACAGACCTGCTACAGCCTTTAGATAAATATCAATACATACTTATTATGGATGTGTTATCCCTGGTCAATGTTGTGATGGATGTGTTATCCCTGGTCAATATCTTGATGGATGTGTTATCCCTGGTCAATGTTGTGATGGATGTGTTATCCCTGGTCAATGTCGCGGTGGATGTGTTATCCCTGGTCAATATCTTGATGGATGTGTTATCCCTGGTCAATGTTGTGATGGATGTGTTATCCCTGGTCAATGTTGTGATGGATGTGTTATCCCTGGTCAATGTTGTGATGGATGTGTTATCCCTGGTCAATATCTTGATGGATGTGTTATCCCTGGTCAATGTTGTGATGGATGTGTTCTCCCTGGTCAATGTTGTGATGGATGTGTTATCCCTGGTCAATATCTTGATGGATGTGTTATCCCTGGTCAATGTTGTGATGGATGTGTTATCCCTGGTCAATGTTGTGATGGATGTGTTATCCCTGGTCAATATCTTGATGGATGTGTTATCCCTGGTCAATGTTGTGATGGATGTGTTATCCCTGGTCAATATCTTGATGGATGTGTTATTCCTGGTCAATGTTGTGATGGATGTGTTATCCCTGGTCAATGTTGTGATGGATGTGTTATCCCTGGTCAATGTTGTGGTGGATGTGTTATCCCTGGTCAATATCTTGATGGATGTGTTATCCCTGGTCAATGTTGTGATGGATGTGTTATCCCTGGTCAATGTTGTGATGGATGTGTTATCCCTGGTCAATGTTGTGATGGATGTGTTATCCCTGGTCAATGTTGTGATGGATGTGTTATCCCCGGTCAATATTGTGATGGATGTGTTATCCCTGGTCAATGTCACGGTGGATGTGTTATCCCTGGTCAATATCTTGATGGATGTGTTATCCCTGGTCAATGTTGTGATGGATGTGTTATCCCCGGTCAATGTTGTGATGGATGTGTTATCCCCGGTCAATGTCACGGTGGATGTGTTATCCCCGGTCAATGTTGTGATGGATGTGTTATCCCTGGTCAATGTTGTGATGGATGTGTTTTCCCCGGTCAATGTTGTGATGGATGTGTTATCCCCGGTCAATGTTGTGATGGATGTGTTATCCCTGGTCAATGTTGTGATGGATGTGTTATCCCTGGTCAATGTCGCGGTGGATGTGTTATCCCTGGTCAATGTCGCGGTGGATGTGTTATCCCTGGTCAATGTCGTGATGGATGTGTTATCCCTGGTCAATGTTGTGATGGATGTGTTATCCCTGGTCAATGTTGTGATGGATGTGTTATCCCTGGTCAATCTCTTGATGGATGTGTTATCCCTGGTCAATGTTGTGATGGATGTGTTATCCCTGGTCAATATCTTGATGGATGTGTTATCCCTGGTCAATGTTGTGATGGATGTGTTATCCCTGGTCAATGTTGTGATGGATGTGTTATCCCTGGTCAATGTTGTGATGGATGTGTTATCCCCGGTCAATGTTGTGATGGATGTGTTATCCCTGGTCAATGTTGTGATGGATGTGTTCTCCCTGGTCAATGTTGTGATGGATGTGTTATCCCTGGTCAATGTTGTGATGTTATCCCTGGTCAATGTCACGGTGGATGTGTTATCCCTGGTCAATGTTGTGATGGATGTGTTATCCCTGGTCAATGTCACGGTGGATGTGTTATCCCTGGTCAATGTTGTGATGGATGTTATCATCCCTGGTCAATGTTGTGATGGATGTGTTATCCCTGGTCAATGTTGTGATGGATGTGTTATCCCCGGTCAATGTTGTGATGGATGTGTTATCCCCGGTCAATGTTGTGATGGATGTGTTATCCCTGGTCAATGTCGCGGTGGATGTGTTATCCCTGGTCAATGTTGTGATGGATGTGTTATCCCTGGTCAATGTTGTGATGGATGTGTTATCCCTGGTCAATGTTGTGATGTTATCCCTGGTCAATGTCACGGTGGATGTGTTATCCCTGGTCAATGTTGTGATGGATGTGTTATCCCTGGTCAATGTCACGGTGGATGTGTTATCCCTGGTCAATGTTGTGATGGATGTTATCATCCCTGGTCAATGTTGTGATGGATGTGTTATCCCTGGTCAATGTTGTGATGGATGTGTTATCCCCGGTCAATGTTGTGATGGATGTGTTATCCCCGGTCAATGTTGTGATGGATGTGTTATCCCTGGTCAATGTCGCGGTGGATGTGTTATCCCTGGTCAATGTTGTGATGGATGTGTTATCCCTGGTCAATGTTGTGATGGATGTGTTATCCCTGGTCAATGTTGTGATGGATGTGTTATCCCTGGTCAATGTCTTGAGGTGAACAACCTCTTGGAGTGAGAGACTTGACAAGAATGACAAGAGGTCAGCAAGGAGAAGCTTTATAACGTTTCTTATGGTCAATCTGTCCTCCTGTGTACAGCAGAGCAGAATATAGCTCATCAGATTAAATCAAATCAATTTTTATTGGCCACATGCGCCTAATACAACAGGTGCAGACATTAGTGAAATGCTTACTTACAGCCCTTAATCAACAGTGCATTTATTTTTAATAAAAAAGTAGAATAAAACAACAAAAACGTGTTGAGAAAAAAAGAGCAGAAGTAAAATAACAGTAGGGAGGCTATATATACAGTAAAATAAAGTGACAGTAGGGAGGCTATAT
The DNA here is from genome assembly GCF_020615455.1 of Coregonus clupeaformis. Taxonomy (NCBI): domain Eukaryota; kingdom Metazoa; phylum Chordata; class Actinopteri; order Salmoniformes; family Salmonidae; genus Coregonus; species Coregonus clupeaformis. The sequence goes on along the minus strand of NC_059197.1, from coordinate 31,033,339 downwards.
ATACAGGGGGGTACCGGTGCAGAGTCAATGTGCGGGGGCACCGGCTAGTTGAGATAGTTGAAGTAATATGTACATGTGGGTAGAGTTAAAGTGACTATGCATAAATAATTAACAGAGTAGCAGCAGCGTAAAAAGATGGGGTGGGGGGGCAGTGCAAATAGTCCAGGTAGCCATGATTAGCTGTTCAGGAGTCTTATGGCTTGGGGGTAGAAGCTGTTGAGAAGTCTTTTGGACCTAGACTTGGCACTCCGGTACCGCTTGCCGTGCGGTAGCAGAGAGAACAGTCTATGACTAGGGTGGCTGGAGTCTTTGACAATTTTGAGGGCCTTCCTCTGACACCGCCTGGTATAGAGGTCCTGGATGGCAGGAAGCTTGGCCCCAGTGATGTACTGGGCCGTACGCACTACCCTCTGACACTGCCTGGTATAGAGGTCCTGGATGGCAGGAAGCTTGGCCCCAGTGATGTACTGGTCCGTACACACTACCCTCTGACACTGCCTGGTATAGAGGTCCTGGATGGCAGGAAGCTTGGCCCCAGTGATGTACTGGGCTGTACACACTACCCTCTGTAGTGCCTTGCGGTCGGAGGCCAAGCAGCTGCCATCTGAGGACCCATGCCAAATCTTTTCAGTCTCCTTAGGGGAAATAGGCTTTGTCGTGCCCTCTTCACGACTGTCTTGGTGTGTTTGGACCATGATAGTTTGTCGGTGATGTGGACACCAAGGAACTTGAAGCTCTCAACCTGTTCCACTACAGCCCCGTCGATGAGAATGGGGGCGTGCTCAGTCCTCTTTTTTTCCTGTAGTCCACAATCATCTCCTTTGTCTTGATCACGTTGAGGGAGAGGTTGTTATCCTGGCACCACACGGCCAGGTCTCTGACCTCCTCCCTATAGGCTGTCTCATCGTTGTCGGTGATCAGGCATACCACTGTTGTGTCGTCGGCAAACTTAATGATGGTGTTGGAGTCGTGCCTGGCCATGCAGTCATGGATGAATCCAGGATCCAGTTGCTTTGAGGGCACTATGGTGTTGAATGCTGAGCTGTAGTCAATGAATAGCATTCTCACGTAGGTGTTCCTCTTGTCCAGGTGGGAAAGGGCAGTGTGGAGTGCAATAGAGATTGCATCATCTGTGGATCTGTTGGGGCGGTATGCAAATTGGAGTGGGTCTAGGGTTTCTGGGATAATGGTGTTGATGTGAGCCATGACCAGCCTTTCAAAGCACTTCATGGCTACAGACGTCAGTGCTACGGGTCGGTAGTCATTTAGGCAGGCGGTCTGCTTGAAACATGTTGGTATTACAGACTCAGTCAGGGACATGTTGAAAATGTCAGTGAAGACACTTGCCAGTTGGTCAGCACATGCTCGGAGTACACGTTCTGGTAATCCGTCTGGCCCTGCGGCCTTGTGAATGTTGACCTGCTTAAAAGTCTTACTCACATCGGCTACGGAGAGCGTGATCACATAGTCATCCGGAACAGCTGGTGCTCTCATGCATGCTTCAGTGTTGCTTGCCTCGAAGCGAGCATAGAAGTGGTTTAGCTCGTCTGGAAGTCTTGTGTCACTGGGCAGCTCGCGGCTGTGCTTCCCTTTGTAGTCTGTAATAGTTTTCAAGCCCTGCCACATCCGACGAGCGTCAGAGCCGGTATATTACGATTCAATCTTAGTCCTGTATTGACGCTTTGCCTATTTGATGGTTCGTCGGAGGGCATAGCGGGATTTCTTATAAGCGTCCGGGTTAGAGTCCCGCTCCTTGAAAGCGGCAGCTCTACCCTTTTAGCTCAGTGCGGATGTTGCCTGTAATCCATGGCTTCTGGTTGGGGTATGTACGTACGGTCACTGTGGGGACGACGTCATCGATGCACTTATTGATGAAGCCAGTGACTGATGTGGTGTACTCCTCAATGCTATCTGAAGAATCCCGGAACATGTTCCAGTCTGTGCTAGCAAAACAGTCCTGTAGCTTAGCATCTGCGTCATCTGACCACTTCCTTAGTAACCGAGTCACTGGTACTTCCTGCTTTAGTATTTGGAGTAGCTTTGTCTTTGTCTCTGCCTCATCTTATAACTTCCTTATTGCTCTCTCACTCTCTCACTCTCTCTCTCTCTCTCTCTCAATTTCTCTCTCTATTGCTTTCTCTCTGTCTCTCTCCAGAGGAGTATGTGGCCAACTCGAAGATGCTGGAGCGGGAGAGTGGAGCTGCCAGCATGTCCCAGCCCCAACCCCTGCCTCAGCCCCAGTCTTTTGTGTCGGCTGACCCCAGCGCCGTGTGGAGTAGTGTAGCTACGGCAGGGCCAGATACAGCCCCTACCCCCATCGCAGCCTCAACATCGGCCCACTTCCCCTCCACCAAGCTGGTGATAAAGCAGGGAGGAGTGGGGGCGTCTGTCTCCTGGTCCAGCTCCCCAGTTCCTGTAGCCAGGCCAGGGGTTAGACAGACAGACGACACCCAGAGTCACCGCTCCTCCTTCAGCCACGGTCATCCACCTTACTCCTCCCACCGCCCCTCTTCCTCTAACTCCTCCCACCGCCCCTCTTCCTCTCGTCCAGCTGATGATGATGATGATGATGCTCTCCCCCAGAGGAGCAGTAAACCCCCCATGAAGACGTACGCCGCCCGCCCACGTATCGGCTTGAAGCTCAAGATCAAGCAGGAGGCGGGGTTTAGTAAGGTGGTGCACAACACCGCCCTCGACCTGGTCCACACACCATCCACACCCCAGCCTCCAACCAAACCTGCAGCCCAGCCCCAGCCCCAACCCCAGCCCCAACCCCAGCCCCAGCCCCAACCCCAGCCCCAGCCCCACCCTACCACCCAGCCCCAGCTAGCACTGACACACCCAAAAGCCAGAGCAGCAGCAGCACTAGCCACGCCTCCTTCTATAACTACTGTCATTAGGACTCCTCCCCCTACCTGTAACGCCGCCACCTCGGCAACGGTCTCCATAGCAACCACACAGGCGACCCCCAGCCCCCAGAGAGTCACAGCCCCACCACCCACCTCCTCCTCTTCCTATCACCCTTGGTCTTCATCAGCATCAACGACAACACAATCCTCATCCTCCTTCACTGCTCAGATGAACGGAACGTTAGAACATCACCCCGCCTCCACGGCCACACCCCCTCAGACCACCTGCCGTCTGCCGCTACGGAAGACTTACCGAGAGAACATCAGCCCGCGCGTCCGTCCAGGCGTACCGGGAGGAGGAGGAGACAGTGTCCCGTACCCCCGTCCCTCCCCCTCGCCCCCCAAATCTCCCCTCCCACCCCCGTCCTCCTCACCCTCTGCCCTCTCGGAGCGAACAGTGATCGCCAGCGTGAAGCTGGAGAAGAGAGGAGGCAGCTCCGGGGAGGGGGGCTCCCACCCCCACGCAGAGCCCAGCCGAGAGGCCCTGAGGCTGGGGAACTCCACCACCTCCTCCCCTGGCTTAGTGCAAGGCCTGGAGCATATGGAGGTGTTGTACCACGGCATCAAAAACACAAACCCCCGCCCTCACCTCTCAGACAGTGAGGAGGAGAGTGGGAGAGAAGGGGTGGACACGGGGAGGTGTAAGAGGGTGAGTAGTAAGAACCGACAGAGGTCAGGGGGCGGGACGTTCAGAATGGACCAGCATGCCCCTGGGCCCCCGTCCTCGCCCCCGTCCTCGCTACCAGACACTTCCTGTTACAGAGACTCATCACTTCCTGCTAAGCGCTGTAAGTTGGACTCCCCTGACATGGACAACGCTAGCTTCTCCTCCGGCTCTCCGCCACACCACGAGTCTCTTAACGAGCACCTGCAGTGTGCCATCGACTCCATCCTCAACCTGCAGGGCCAGGCCCAGGAGCCCATGCCGCGCGGGGCCAAAGGGGGCTCCGCCAGGCCACACCACAGCCAGCCCTCCTCACACACACACAGACCCTCCTCCTCCTCCTCCTCCTCTTCTTCTCAGGTTGGAGGAAGAGGACACAACGGCAGCCTGGTGCCACAGACTCATGGCAGATAACACACACACACACACGGGACAGGAGAGACCGAAGAGGAGAGGGGGGACAGAGAACTCTCACTATGCTCTGACAAACTGTTTGTCCATCTGAATGTTGTCTACTTTACAGCATGACCCAGTGCTCACAGTCACACCATGGATGGGTGGTGATTTACTCTTTCTCTGTAAAAAGGTATCATGCTTTACTCTGTGGCAGTCTCCTCTGCTCTCTCAACCATTCATTAGAATAATTAGTTTATTATTGTCATTGAGGTTTTTCCTTTTTCATTCACACGCTGTATTCCATTACATTCCTTAGTTATCATGTTATAGCTGCTGTCTGTCTGTCTGTCTCCTGGTTAAGAAATAAGACCCGGGTCATGTTTAGTAGGTATGAAACGGGAGAAAACATTCTGAAACTAACTTGTCCAATAAGAACACAGATTTTTGTTTTTCTGTTGCAAAATGTTTTACTACGGTGTGCCCAAGGGATCACTCCCTACAGCCAGCTGTCACTAGGTAAACCACACCAGGAGGAGAGAGGCCTGGTTTAGCCATCTCATCATCAATGAAGACATGTAATAATGAGATCACCTGCATGTTAAAACACATCTCTACTGTTGTGAATGCCTCTGGTTGCCCCTGGTTGCCTCTGGTTGCCTCTGGTTGCCCCTGGTTGCCCCTGGTTGCCCCTGGTTGCCTCTGGTTGCCCCTGGTTGCCCCTGGTTGCCCCTGGTTGCCCCTGGTTGCCTCTGGTTGCCCCTGGTTGCCTCTGGTTGCCCCTGGTTGCCTCTGGTTGCCTCTGGTTGCCCCTGGTTGCCTCTGGTTGCCCCTGGTTGCCTCTGGTTGCCCCTGGTTGCCTCTGGTTGCCCCTGGTTGCCCCTGGTTGCCTCTGGTTGCCCCTGGTTGCCCCTGGTTGCCCCTGGTTGCCTCTGGTTGCCCCTGGTTGCCTCTGGTTGCCCCTGGTTGCCTCTGGTTGCCCCTGGTTGCCTCTGGTTGCCCCTGGCAAGATGTTGTTTATACTAACAGGACTGCCTGTCTGACTGGTTCAATATGTGTCAACACACAGACGGCCACTCTACCCCCATCACTGTTCATCCTCTCTCCCTCTCCCTCCATATCATCCCCTCTCTCCTCCATATCATCCCTCTCTCCTCCATATCATCCCCTCTCTCCTCCATATCATCCCTCTCTCCTCCATATCATCCCCTCTCTCCTCCATATCATCCCTCTCCTCCATATCATCCCTCTCTCCCTCTCTCCTCCATATCATCCCCTCTCTCCTCCATATCATCCCTCTCTCCTCCATATCATCCCTCTCTCCTCCATATCATCCCTCTCTCCCTCTCTCCTCCATATCATCCCTCTCTCCTCCATATCATCCCTCTCTCCCTCTCTCCTCCATATCATCCCTCTCTCCTCCATATCATCCCTCTCTCCTCCATATCGTCCCTCTCTCCTCCATATCGTCCCTCTCTCCTCCATATCATCCCTCTCTCCTCCATATCATCCCTCTCTCCCTCTCTCCTCCATATCATCCCTCTCTCCTCCATATCATCCCTCTCTCCTCCATATCCTCCCTCTCTCCTCCATATCATCCCTCTCTCCTCCATATCATCCCTCTCTCCTCCATATCATCCCTCTCTCCTCCATATCATCCCTCTCTCCTCCATATCATCCCTCTCTCCTCCATATCATCCCTCTCTCCTCCATATCATCCCTCTCTCCCTCCATATCATCCCTCTCTCCCTCCATATCATCCCTCTCTCCTCCATATCATCCCTCTCTCCTCCATATCATCCCCTCTCTCCTCCATATCATCCCTCTCTCCTCCATATCATCCCCTCTCTCCTCCATATCATCCCCTCTCTCCCTCCAGATCATCCCTCTCTCCCTCCAGATCATCCCCTCTCTCCTCCATATCATCCCCTCTCTCCTCCATATCATCCCTCTCTCCCTCTCTCCTCCATATCATCCCTCTCTCCTCCATATCATCCCTCTCTCCTCCATATCATCCCTCTCTCCTCCATATCGTCCCTCTCTCCTCCATATCGTCCCTCTCTCCTCCATATCATCCCTCTCTCCTCCATATCATCCCTCTCTCCTCCAGATCATCCCCTCTCTCCTCCATATCGTCCCTCTCTCCTCCATATCGTCCCTCTCTCCTCCATATCGTCCCTCTCTCCTCCATATCATCCCTCTCTCCTCCATATCATCCCTCTCTCCTCCATATCATCCCTCTCTCCTCCATATCATCCCTCTCTCCTCCATATCATCCCTCTCTCCCTCCAGATCATCCCCTCTCTCCTCCATATCGTCCCTCTCTCCTCCATATCGTCCCTCTCTCCTCCATATCGTCCCTCTCTCCTCCATATCGTCCCTCTCTCCTCCATATCATCCCTCTCTCCTCCATATCATCCCTCTCCAAAGCCCAGTGGACAATTCAAACCCAAACGCAGCGAGAGCAACAACATGGACAAACTAAATAATGTACAAAAAACCTGAAGAGAATTTGAAGTATATTATTACAGATTAATTTTGTATTGTATTTATTGTGTATAATGACACTTTTTAAAAAGAAATGTACATTTAGTAAAACTGTAAATTAAACCTTTTCTGAAAGAGTTGATGCTTATAGTGCTTTTATTACAGTGTCCTATGTTTGTTTATGGAGTTTTCACTGATGTGATTTGACCAGGAAAAACTCTGGGCCTTGCATATTTCTACTTGTTGCCGGACATTCAGGGCAGCCTACATACCGTTGGATGAGTAATGATGACTGAAGAGGTGTTGATTTGGAGAGAGGGGGGGAGAAGGAGGTTGTAATGTATCTGAGAGCCAGCAGGAGGCGCCGGTGGTAGTGGAAACATTGCGCTGGGTGATGTGGTGTGCCTGCAGGGTTCAGCGAGGAGAGGAGAGGAGAGGAGGAGCGAGGAGAGGAGGAGCGAGGAGAGAAGGTAGACAGAGTGGAAGATATGTCTAAATGCTGTTACTTAAAGTAAGTCATGAGATGGTCTATGAGAATGTAAATTACATTTTTTTTAAAGAACTGGAGGAAACTATAACTGAATAATTCAACCATTGGCAGGATGTGTAATCTCAATGTTATAGACTCTGTATAAGATCTCTGTATGGGGTTGCCATCAAAAAAAAGACTCCACCCAAATAATTTATCCAACTCCCCCATCGCACGTACACACCCTGCTCTCCACCCTTCCCTGCCAGTACCCCACCCAGCCTTTTCCCAGCTCTAAACAGTAGAGATTCAGGGTTAGTCCCAGAGTGTTGCTTGGAATCGCTGGGAGAGGAGGTGCATTGAGAGAGAAGAGAGAGAGGTGTAGTCAGTGTGTCCCTGTCTTCCTCTAGCTACCAGAGAGCGAGACCGAGAGAGAGAGAGAGAGAGAGAGGACCCCTTCATCTGAAACATATTAAACTCTGGAGAGGAAACATCTGACAGACTTCTGGCAGCCCTTAGCTCACATGAGCTCCTCTGAGTAGCTGGTATTTACTGACAGAGAGGACATCCCATACATGTTGCAGCAGCAACATTCTAAAGCGTTTACCTTTTATTCCGAAGAGACGCTTCTCCCATCTTCACCAGGTAAGGGTTGATTTTCTGATTTTAAACTCATTTTTCCTAAACTGTGTTTCCAAGTTCCCGTCAAAAGGCCTTTTATGGAAATTGTGAGGCAGTGAATGGAAAAGTTGGACGTTTTGGAGTTTGATCAGTGAAATGGTTTGATGAGGGACCACTCTAATGCACTAAAGTAAACACTGTTCCTACTTTTATAGTGAACTCAAAGCTACATTTCCCTGTCTATGTTAAAACTACTGAACGCTGTCTCTGTACACTTCCCCTACTGCGCCACATCTATCTCTATGGCCACAAGCACTGTTCATGATACAAATTGTTCACACCCCTATTTCTTTGGCAGAGGGATCATTTCACAGTTTTAAAGCTTATTTCCTGCAATTCTATACATTTTCACATGGGATAGACAATTATTTTGTGCCATTTTAAAGCTAATTACCTGCAATTCTACACCTTATGACAAGGGGGGCCAGAGAAAAACAATCTGTTTTAAATCGCATTTCCTGCAATTCTACACATTTTGCCATGTCTTATGTGTTGATGTGATATTTGAGTGACTCAGACATTTCAACAAAATCAATGGGCTAAAAACTGCGCGCTCCCACTGCCAACCTCTCACGACTCCCACTGCCAACCCCCCCCCAGGCGGCACACCCCGGAGTTTGGGAACCACTGCTCTAGAATATTAACTTTTGATTCTATGTGGCTCTGCCAATACTCTAGAATGTTAACTATAGATTCTATTTGGCTCTGCCAGTACTCTAGAATGATAACTATAGATTCTATTTGGCTCTGCCAGTACTCTAGAATGTTAACTATAGATTCTATTTGGCTCTGCCAATACTCTGGAATGTCAACTATAGATTCTATTTGGCTCTGCCAATACTCTGGAATGTTAACTATAGATTATATTTGGCTCTGCCAGTACTCTAGAATGTTAACTATAGATTCTATTTGGCTCTGCCAGTACTCTAGAACGTTAACTATAGATTCTATTTGGCTCTGCCAGTACTCTAGAACGTTAACTATAGATTCTATTTGGCTCTGCCAGTACTCTAGAATGTTAACTATAGATTCTATTTGGCTCTGCCAGTACTCTAGAACGTTAACTATAGATTCTATTTGGCTCTGCCAGTACTCTAGAATGTTAACTATAGATTCTATTTGGCTCTGCCAGTACTCTAGAACGTTAACTATAGATTCTATTTGGCTCTGCCAGTACTCTAGAACGTTAACTATAGATTCTATTTGGCTCTGCCAGTACTCTAGATAGAATGGTAACTTTCTTGTTTCCAGTCCAAGGACTGACTGTGACTGTGTTGCAATGTGTACAAACCCACAAGGCATTTTCCATGATCTTCAAAGTTTGTGAGTTATGCTTTCCTAAAGGAGCCTAACCCAAAACCCAGAGCTAGAGAGTAGTTAACCCATAGGAACCCAGTGAATCTGTTATCTCTAATACCCAGTGAATCTGTTCTCTCTAATGCTAGTGAGTAGTTAACCCATAGGAACCCAGAGAATCCATTCTCTCTAATGCTAGTGAGTAGTTAACCCATAGGAACCCAGAGAATCCATTCTCTCTAATGCTAGAGAGTAGTTAACCCATAGGAACCCAGAGAATCCATTCTCTCTAATGCTAGAGTCATTTTCTCCATTAGATGTCTAATGATGATTATGCCAACTCCTCTCTCCTCCGTCTCCATTTTGACTCTACCCCTCTTTTCCCCATTTAGTCTTATGACATGAAAATAATCTCTCTCTCTCTCTCTCTCTCTCCCCGTCTCTAGTGAAAAACTCAAACAAAACAACAACTAAAACCCACAAAGTGAATTAAACAAAGACGACATTAACAGTAAACGTTACACACACAAAGAGTTTCAAGAGAATAACGTTTAAAATATATTAGTAGCAGTAAAATAAATATTGCATAACATTTAAAATGTTACATAAGCTAGTGTGGTGACAATGTGCAAATAGTAGAACGTACGAATGACGGGGGAAATAAATAGACAGATAAATCTAGGTTATATTTACATTGGTGTTGCTGAAGCACTGGTTTACAGTAGCAGTATTTCACCTAACAGATACGTACGTTTTTGAAAATGTTATTTGTGTTCGAATTCTTTGTGCGTTTGTGTAATTTGGGAGAAATGTGTCTCTTATATGGTCGTACATTTGGCAGGAGGTTAGAAAGTACAGCTCAGTTTCCACCTCATTTTGTGGGCAGTGTGCACATAGCCTGTCTTCTCTTGAGAGCCAGGTCTGCCTACGGCCACCTCTCTCAATAGCAAGGCTATGCTCACTGAGTCTGTACATAGCCATGGCTCTTCTTAGTTTTGGGTTAGTCACAGTGGTCAGGTATTCTGCCACAATGTACTCTGTTTAGGGCAAGGTAGCCTCGTCGCGGCATTGCTTTCCTAAAATGGGAAGCCTGGGAAGTTCCATGGCAGAAATCAGCTAAAGAGGGGTCGGAACCCGGTGTAAATTCCACAAATCTGTGCCTCGACACAATCCTGTCTCTGCGCTCTATGGACAATTTCTTCGACCTCATGGCTTGGTTTTTGCTCTGACATGCACTGTCAACTGTGGGACCTTATATAGACAGGTGTGTGCCTTTCCAAATCATGTCCAATCAATTGAATTTACCACAGGTGGACTCCAATCAAGTTGTAGAAACTTCTCAAGGATGATCTATGTAAACAGGATGCACCTGAGCTCAATTTAGAGTCTCATAGCAAAGGGTCTGAATACTTATGTAAATAAGGTATTTCTGTTATTCTTTTAAATATATTTGCAAAAATTTCTAAAAACCTATTTTTGCTTTGTCATTATGGGGTATTGTGTGTAGATTGATGAGGAAGAAAATGTCATTAATCAATTTTAGAATAAGGCTTTAACGTAACAAAATGTGGGAAAAGTCAAGGGGTCTGAATATTTTCCAGTCAAAAGTTTTGGACACACCTACTCATTCAAGGGTTTTTCTTTATTTTTACTATTTTCTACATTGTAGAATAATAGTGAAGACATCAAAACTATGAAATTACACATATGGAATCATGTAGTAACCAAAAAAGTGTTAAACAAATCAAAATATATTTTATATTTGAGATTCTCCAAAGTAGCCACCCTTTGCCTTGATGACAGCTTTGCACACTCTTGGCATTCTCTCAACCAGCTTCATGAGGAATGCTTTACCAACAGTCTTGAAGGAGTTCCCACATATGCTGAGCACTTTTTGGCTGATTTTCCTTCACTCTGTTGTCCAACTCATCCCAAACCATCTCAATTGGGTTGAGGTCGGGGGATTGTGGAGGCCAGGTCATCTGATGCAGCACTCCATCACTCTCCTTCTTGGTCAAATAGCCCTTACACAGCCTGGAGGTGTGTTGAGTTATTGTACTGTTGAAAAACAAATGATAGTCCCACTAAGTCCAAACTAGATGGGATGGCTCATCGCTGCAGAATGCATCGCTGCAGAACACAGACAGTGTCACCAGCAAAGCACCATCACACCTCCTCCATTCTTCGCGGTGGGAACTACACATGCAGAGATCATCCGTTCACCTACTTCTAGTCTCACCAAGACTCGGCGGTTGGAACTAAAAATCTCAAATTTGGACTCATCAGACCAAAGGATAGATTTCCACCGATCTAATGTCCATTGCTTGTGTTTCTTGGCCCAAGCAAGTCTCTTCTTCTTATTGGTGTCCTTTAGTAGTGGTTTCTTTGCAGCAATTCGACCATGAAGGCCTGATTCACGCTGTCTCCTCTGAACAGTTGATGTTGTGAAGCAACTCTGGTAAGCATTTATTTGGTCTGCAATCTGAGGTGCAGTTAACTCTAATGAGTTAACCCTGGGTCTTCCTTTCCTGTGGCGGTCCTCATGAGAGTCAGATCCATCATAGCGCTTGATGGTTTTTGCGACTGCACTTGAAGAAACTTTCAAAGGTCTTAACATTTTCCGGATTGACTGACCTTCATGTCTTAAAGTAATGATGGACTGTCGTTTCTCTTTGCTTATTTGAGCTGTTCTTGCCATAATATGGACTTGGTCTTTTACCAAATAGGGCTATCTTCTATATACCCCCCCACCTTGTCACAACACAACTGATTGGCTCAAACGCATTAAAAAGGAAAGAAATTACACAAATTACACAAATTAACTTTTAACAAGGCACACCTTTTAATTGAAATGCATTCCAGGTGACTACCTCATGAAGCTGGTTGAGAGAATGCCAATAGTGTGCAAAGCTGTCATCAAGGCAAAGGGTGGCTATTTGAAGAATCTCAAATATAAAATATATTTTGATTTGTTTAACACTTTTCTGGTTACTACATGATTCCATATGTGTTATTTTATAGTTTTGATGTCTTCACTATTATTCTACAGTCGTGGTCAAAAGTTTTGAGAATGACACAAATACTAATTTTCTCAAAGTCTGCTGCCTCAGTTTTGATGATGGCAATTTGCATATACTCCAGAATGTCATGAAGAGTGATCAGATGAATTGCAATTATTTGCAAAGTCCCTCTTTGCCATGAAAATGAACATTTCCACTGCATTCAGGCCTGCCACAAAAGGACCAGCTGCCATCATGTCAGTGATTCTCTCGTTAACACAGGTGAGAGTGTTGATGAGGACAAGGCTGGAGATCACTCTGTCATGCTGATTGAGTTAGAATAACAGACTGGAAGCTTTAAAAGGAGGGTGGTGCTTGAAATCATTGTTCTTCCTCTGTTAACCATGGTTACCTGCAAGGAAACACGTGCCGTCATCATTGCTTTGCACAAAAAGGACTTCACAGGCAAGGATATTGCTGCTAGTAAGATTGCACCTAAATCAACCATTTATCGGATCATCAAGAACTTCAAGGAGAGAGGTTCAATTGTTATGAAGAAGGCGTCAGGGTGCCCAAGAAAGTCCAGCAAGCGCCAGGACCGTCTCCTAAAGTTGATTCAGCTGCGGGATCGGGGCACCACCAGTGCAGAGCTTTCTCAGGAATGGCAGCAGGCAGGTGTGAGTGCATCTGCACGCACAGTGAGGTGAAGACTTTTGGAGGATGGCCTGGTGTCAAGAAGGGCAGCAAAGAAGCCACTTCTCTTCAGGAAAAACATCAGGGATAGACTAATATTCTGAAAAAGGTACAGGGATTGGACTGCTGAGGACTGGGGTAAAGTCATTTTCTCTGATGAATCCCCTTTCTGATTGTTTGTGGCATCCGGAAAACACCTTGTCCGGAGAAGACAAGGTGAGCACTACCATCAGTCCTGTGTCATGCCAACAGTAAAGCATACTGAGACCATTCATGTGTGAGGTTGCTTCTCAGCCAAGGGAGTGGGCTCACTCACAATTTTGCCTAAGAACACAGCCATGAATAAAGCATGGTACCAACACATCCTCCGAGAGCAACTTCTCCCAACCATCCAAGAACAGTTTGGTGATGACCAATGCCTTTTCCAGCATGATGGAGCACCTTGCCATAAGGCAAAAGTGATAACTAAGTGGCTCGGGGAACAAAACATAGAAGTTTTGGGTCCATGGCCAGGAAACTCCCCAGACCTTAATCCCATTGAGAACTTGTGGTCGATCCTCAAGAGACGGGTGGACAAACAAAAACCCACAAATTCTGACAAACTCCAAGCATTGATTATGCAAGAATGGGCTGCCATCAGTCAGGATGTGGCCCAGAAGTTAATTGACAGCATGCCAGGGCGGATTGCAGAGGTCTTGAAAAAGAAGGGTCAACACTGCAAATATTGACTATTTGCATAAACTTAATGTAATTGTCAATAAAAGCCTTTGACACTTATGGAATGCTTGTAATTATACTTCAGTATACCATAGTAACATTTTACAAAAATATCTCATAACACTGAAGCAGCGAACTTTGTGAAGACCAATACTTGTGTCATTCTCAAAACTTTTGACCACGACTGTACAATGTAGAAAATAGTCAAAATAAAGAAAAACCCTTGAATGGGTAGGAGTGTCCAAACTTTTGACTGGTACTGTATATATATGTATGTATGTAGGTGGAAGCACAGAATCATCTAGAATGTCATTGTATGGTGTAGCATTAAGATTTCCCTTCACTGGAACTAAGGGGCCTAGCCCGAACCATGAAAAACAGCCCCAGACTATTATTCCTCTCCACCAAACTTTACAGTTGGCACTATGCATTGGGGTGGATGGTGCCAGATGGTGAAGCGTGATACATCACTCCAGAAAACGCGTTTCCACTACTCCAGAGTCCAATGGCGGCGAGCTTTACAGCACTCCAGCCGACGCTCGGCATTGCCCATGGCTTGTGTACGGCTGCTCGGCCATGGAAACTCATTTCATGAAGCTCCCGACGAGCAGTTCTTGTGCTGACGTTGCTTCCAGAGGCAGTTTGGATGTTATGCCCCTCTTGCTTTGTCTCTCAGATCGTTCACAGCTTTGTGGAAGTTACCTGTGGTGTTGATGTTTAGGCCGAGGTAGGTGTAATTCTTTGTGTGCTCGAAGGCAACAGTATGTATAATGTACAATACAGTAATGTACATTTACAATAAGTGTTTTGTAAGGATTGTAAATTAATACTGCACAAAAAGTGGTTGTTTTCCATGTTATTTGATCAAGAATAATATTTAATTTGATGTGGATGTTTTGTGTCTTTGCCCATAACTTTGCACCTTTTGATGTAAATGTTTGAGGACAGGGTTTTGTTGTTTCTGGATCCAAGACGAACTGATGAATTTATTCCCTTTCATATCTTGTTGTCTGTTTGTCTTTGTTGTGGCTGCTGTTACTTGGTTATCTCTCCTCTCTCTCTCCTGGCTCTCTCTCTCTCCTGGCCTCTCTCTCTCCTGGCCTCTCTCTCTCTCTCTCTCTCTCTGTCTCACTAGCTCTCTTTCTCTGTCTCTCCCTCTCTCTCTCTCTCTCTCTCTCTCTCTCTCTCCCTCTCTCTCTCTTTCTCTCTCTCTCTCTCTCTCTCTCTCTCTCTCTCTCTCTCTCTCTCTCTCTCCTGGCCTCTCTCTCTCTCTCTCTCTCTCTATCTCTCTCTCTCTCTCTCTCTCTCTCTCTCTCTCTCCTGGCCTCTCTCTCTCTCTCTCTCTCTCTCTCTCTCTCTCTCTCTCTCTCTCTCTCTCTCTCTCTCTCCTGGCCTCTCTCTCTCTCTCTCTCTCTCTCTATCTCTCTCTCTCTCTCACACTCTCTCTCCTGGCCTCTCTCTCTCTCTGTCTCTCTCTTTCTCTCACTCGCTCTCTCATGACGTAACAATGTACATATTGCCAAAGCTTACTTTGGAGATGTACAATATTAACATAATTAAAATTAAAATAATCAGTATTGTCAATGGGACAACAGTAACAACAATAACCAAGGGCCAAAATAACCATTGAACAATAACAATATAGAGGACATGTGCAGGTTGGTTGGTCTGTCAGACACTGTCCCTCATCTTATGGCAGGCAGCAATGTAGTGCGCTGCCAACCCACAGCTCTCTGCGTCCTCTCCTAACAGGACGGGTAGCCTATCCTGCCAACCCACAGCTCTCTGCGTCCTCTCCCAACAGGACGGGTAGCCTATTCTCATCAGAGAGGTCTTTGAAAATTTGGGGAAATTACACAGTCTCAGGTTCTGCTGTGGTGCAGTGGTTGCACAGCCTTTCCTCTACAGGGAGCCAGGTTTTCCTGTGTCTACGCTTCTCAATCGCAAGGCTGTGCTCACTGAACCTGAACTGTTCTCTCTCTCTCTCTCTCTCTCTCTCTCTCTCTCTCTCTGTCTCTGTCTCTGTCTCTGTCTCTGTCTCTGTCTCTCTGTCTCTCTGTCTCTCTGTCTCTGTCTCTGTCTCTGTCTCTGTCTCTGTCTCTGTCTCTGTCTCTGTCTCTGTCTCTGTCTCTGTCTCTGTCTCTGTCTCTGTCTCAATTCAAATGGCTCTATTGGTTTACATTGCCAAAGCAAGTGAAATAGATAATAAACAAAAGTGAAATAAACAATCAAAATGAACAGTAAACATTACACTCAAAAGTTTCAAAGGAATAGATACATTTCAAATGTCATATTATGGCTATGTACTGTGTTATAATGATGTGCAAATAGTTAAAGTACAAAAGGGAAAATAAATCAACATAAATATGGGTTGTATTTACAATGGTGTTTGTTCTTCACTGGTTGCTCTTTTCTTGTGGCAACAGGTCACAAATATTGCAGCTGTGATGGCACACTGTGGTATTTCACCCAATAGATATGGGAGTTTATCAAAATTGGGTTTGTTTTCAAATTCTTTGTGGGTCTGTGTAATCTGAGGGAAATATGTGTCCCTAATATGGTCATACATTTGGCAGGAGGTTAGGAAGTGCAGCTCAGTTTCTACCTCATTTTGTGGGCAGTGTGCACATAGCCTGTCTTCTCTTGAGAGCCAGGTCTGCCTACGGCGGCCTTTCTCAATAGCAAGGCTATGCTCACTGAGTCTGTACATAGTCAAAGCTTTCCTTAAGTTTGGGTCAGTCACAGTGGTCAGGTATTCTGTACTCTCTGTTTAGGGACAAATAGTATTCCAGTTTGCTCAGTTTTTTGGTCAATTCTTTCCAATATGTCAAGCAATTATATTTTCTGCTCTGCATGCATTATTTGGTGTTTTACGTTGTACACTGAGGATATTTTTGCAGAATTCTGCATGCAGTTTCAATTTGTTGTTTGTCCCATTTTGTGAATTCTTGGTTGGTGAGCGGACCCCAGCCCTCACAACCATAAAGGGCAATCGGTTCTATAACTGATTCAAGTATTTTTAGCCAGATCCAAATTGGTATGTCGAATTTTATGTTCCTTTTGATGGCATAGAAGGCCCTTCTTGCCTTGTCTCTCAGATCGTTCACAGCTTTGTGGAAGTTACTTGTGGCACTGATGTTTAGGCCGAGGTATGTATAGTTTTTTGTGTGCTCTAGGGCAACACCTTAATAATAATAATATGCCATTTAGCAGACGCTTTTATCCAAAGCGACTTACAGTCATGTGTGCATACATTTTTAGATATGGGTGGTCCCGGGGATCGAACCCACTACCCTGGCGTTACAAGCGCCATGCTCTACCAGCTGAGCTACAGAGGACCACCTACCAGCTGAGCTACTACACCTTACACATACAGAACATACAGGGGTATACAAATGTATAGGGGCCTTGCATAGAAGAGCTAAGATATTCATTTTTGTGTGTCTAGATGGAATTTGTATTTGTGGTCCTGGCAACTGGACCTTTTTCGGAACACCATAATTTTTGTCTTAATGAGATTTACTGTCAGGGCCCAGGTCTGACAGAATCTGTGCAGAAGATCTAGGTGCTGCTGTAGGCCCTCCTTGGTTGGGGACAGAAGCACCAGATCATCAGCAACCAGTAGACATTTGACTTCAGATTCTAGTAGGGTGAGGCCGGGTGCTGCAGACTGTTCTAGTGCCCTCGCCAATTCGTTGATATATATATATGTTGAAGAGGGTGGGGCTTAAACTGCGTTCCTGTCTCACCCCACGGCCCTGTCTATGTGTTTATTGCCAATTTTAACACTTGTTGTTTGTGTACATTGATTTGGATGAAATCGTAGGTTTTCCCCCCAACACCGCTTTCCATCAGTTTATACAGCAGACTCTCATACCAAATTGAGTCAAAAGTTTTTTTTGTTTAGGTTTGTTTGTTTGTTTGTTAATTAGGGTGTTCCGGGTGAATACATGGTCTGTTGTACGGTATTTTGGTAAGAAGCCAATTTGACAATTGTTTACACTGAGGAAATGTTGGAGTCTACTGTTGATGATTCTGCAGAGGATTTCCCTGAGGTTATTGTTGACACAGATTCCACTGTAATTATTGGGGTCAAATTTGTCTCCACTTTTGTGGATTGGGGTGATAAGACCTTGGTTCCAAATATTGGGGAAGATGCCAGAGCTGAGGATGATGTTAATGAGTTTATATATAGCCGACTTGAATTTGTGGTCTGTTTATTTTTTCATTTAATTTAGGATACCATCAACACCACAGGCCTTTTTGGGTTGGAGGGTTTGTATTTAGTCCTGTAGTTCATCCAATGTAATTGGAGAATCCAGTGGGTTCTGGTAGTCTTTAATAGTTGATTTTATGTTTAGTAAATTATCATGTATATATTTTTGCTCTTTGCTATATGGCCGAAAAAAGTTGGAGAAGTGGTGTATCCATACATCTCTATTTTGGATAGATAGCTCTTTGTGTTGTTGTTTGTTCAGTGTTTCCCAGAAGTGACTTGATACTCTGGATTATTCAATCTCTCTAGCTCGGTTTCCATCCAATTGGCGACAGATTTTCATGCAAATATTCTGAAATCAGCATAAAGACAATATTATATATAATTTCCCCACCAGTGGTGTTTCCTGTTTCCGCCAAATGGACCTGTTGAGGATATTGTTGCGTGATGAGGTAGTGCACAAAGTTTTCATGTACCGATTAAAAATCGAGTTCAATTTGTTTCCATCTAATTTTAAACATTTCCGATAGTTTTGACACTAAAACTGTTGCGTTAAATATGAAATGTTCCTACTCTGGTCTTGGCAGGTGCGCTCTAGCCAACCTCTAGCAGATACAGTGCAGGTAAACTAGTCTACATGATGACATTATTATGGACAAGAGCGAGAATATTTTTATTTGTCAAACGGCAGTCAAGCATCGATCATCATGTCACCAGAATAAGACCCTCGATATTTATTGAAAGGAGCATCAAGCTCATCACTGTGCACTTTCACCACCCTGTGAAGTTCATCAAAACTTATTTCATCTGTAGCCTAATAAACTGCATGGTTTCCCGAGTCGTAGTGGGAGGACCACACACCATATCGCATGACTCCAGGTTTACTTCAATATGATGGTTAGTATTTCAATATCTGTGCATAAAGGCGTTTCCACCGCCATTTCGTGCATTATTAATTTTACCGACACAAAAAGATCCCACCACGTCGAACGGACAAATTATCTGTGGGCATTTATAAAATTGTACCGAAACTTCCTGTCTCCAGCACAGCTGTCGTGATTTTTTTTTTTTATAGGGAATGACTTTACTCGCATAAGAACTGTGAATGGAAACGTGGTTATTGAGCTGTTTTCTGACATGCTGTTCCTTCTTTTTTCTTAGTGTATCTCTACTGTTTAATAAAGGCCTACGATCTGGTTTTCTGGGTCTGTTTTTTTTGGTTGGATAGGTTCCTCAATTTCTTTCTTAGGTTTTTGCACTCTTCATCAAACCATTTCTCATTGCTGTTAATTTTCTTAATATATATTTGATATGTTAAATATACTATTCAGGCTTTCTACTGCTAAGTTTACACCTTCACTATTGCATGGAAACATTTGGTCCAGGAAGTTCAGTCTCTCTCTCGCTCTCTCTCGCTCTCTCTCTCTTCCACAGATGAGTTCACATCTACTGATGTGTGACTGATCTGATCTTTATTCTCTCACTGTAGCTCTTACCAGCAAAGGAAGAGCGAGATAAAGACAGGAGGTGCAATCTGATCTGACGATCACCACACACAGTTACATTACAGCACCATTCATACCTATCAGATGTAGTTATTCTCTTGGAGCATACAGCACCATTCATACCTATCAGATGTAGTTCTTCTCTTGGAGCGTACAGCACCATTCATACCTATCAGATGTAGTTCTTCTCTTGGAGCGTACAGCACCATTCAGTAGTTGACTCCTCTAATGACCTGCTCTCTCAGAGCAGACTGGTGATCAACAACCCACGGATGAAAGGGCTGACTGTGTCTATGCATGTACAGAGGATCGGTGTGTGTGTTCCAACATTCTCCAACAGCGTTTCATTGTGCGAACAATTTGATAATCATTCACTCGTTTAACGTCCCCCTGAGAACAAACATCCTCTTGGAAAGAAGGATGTCTTTACTCATTTCAATGTAAGGAAATGAGGTAGGCTACTAAGGTGTGGATGCAGGGCTGCGCGTGTGTGTGTGTGTGTGTTAGTGTTTCCACTGCAAGGGAACACCAGGTTTTTCCAGACATGCTCTTACAATGCACTGTCTTTTCCAGACAATGTTCTGTAGTTTCCAGACAATGTTCTGTAGTTTCCAGACAATGTTCTGTCGTTTCCAGACAATGTTCTGTAGTTTCCAGACAATGCACTGAAGTTTCCAGACAATGCACTGTAGTTTCCAGACAATGCACTGTAGTTTCCAGACAATGTTCTGTAGTTTCCAGACAATGCACTGAAGTTTCCAGACAATGCACTGTAGTTTCCAGACAAGGCACTGTAGTTTCCAGACAATGCACTGTAGTTTCCAGACAATGCACTGTAGTTTCCAGACAATGCACTGAAGTTTCCAGACAATGTACTGTAGTTTCCAGACAATGTTCTGTAGTTTCCAGACAATGCACTGAAGTTTCCAGACAATGCACTGTAGTTTCCAGACAATGCACGGAAGTTTCCAGACAATGCACTGAAGTTTCCAGACAATGCACTGTAGTTTCCAGACAATGTTCTGTAGTTTCCAGACAATGCACTGAAGTTTCCAGACAATGCACTGTAGCTTCCAGACAAGGCACTGTAGTTTCCAGACAATGCACTGAAGTTTCCAGACAATGCACTGAAGTTTCCAGACAATGCACTGTAGTTTCCAGACAATGAACTGAAGTTTCCAGACAATGCACTGTAGTTTCCAGACAATGCACTGAAGTTTACAGACAATGCACTGTAGTTTCCAGACAATGTACTGAAGTTTCCAGACAATGCACTGTAGTTTCCAGACAATGTACTGAAGTTTCCAGACAATGCACTGTAGTTTCCAGACAATGTACTGTAGTTTCCAGACAATGCACTGAAGTTTCCAGACAATGTACTGAAGTTTCCAAACAATGCACTGAAGTTTCCAGACAATGTTCTGTAGTTTCCAGACAATGCACTGTAGTTTCCAGACAATGTTCTGTAGTTTCCAGACAATGTTCTGTAGTTTCCAGACAATGTTCTGTAGTTTCCAGACAATGTTCTGTAGTTTCCAGACAATGTTCTGTAGTTTCCAGACAATGCACTGTAGTTTCCAGACAATGTTCTGTAGTTTCCAGACAATGTTCTGTAGTTTCCAGACAATGTTCTGTAGTTTCCAGACAATGTTCTGTAGTTTCCATACAATGTTCTGTAGTTTCCAGACAATGCACTGAAGTTTCCCGGTGGGCTGAATCTGACTCCACGTCCGTAGGAAAAGTCACAGCAGCATGCAGGCAGTCATTCAGTCAGGTATGCAGGCAGGCAGGCAGGCAGGCAGGCAGGCAGTCATTCAGTCAGGTATGCAAGCAGGCAGGCAGTCATTCAGTCAGGCAGGCAGGCAGGCAGGCAGTCATTCAGGCAGGCAGACAGGCAGGCAGGCAGGCAGGCAGTCATTCAGTCAGGCATGCAAGCAGGCAGGCAGTCATTCAGTCATTCAGTCAGGCAGGCAGGTAGGCTGTGTTCAGTAGGGTGTAATATTCACAATGTTGCAGACAGAATTGTATGCATAGACCTGAAATCCCACTGACCTATTCTTCAGTATCATAGCTGTTCTATACTAGGCCCCTATACATGTCTACCTGTATGTTCTGTATGTGTAAGGTGTCTACCTGTATGTTCTGTATGTGTAAGGTGTCTACCTGTATGTTCTGTATGTGTAAGGTGTCTACCTGTATGTTCTGTATGTGTAAGGTGTCTACCTGTATGTTCTGTATGTGTAAGGTGTCTACCTGTATGTTCTGTATGTGTAAGGTGTCTACCTGTATGTTCTGTATGTGTAAGGTGTCTACCTGTATGTTCTGTATGTGTAAGGTGTCTACCTGTATGTTCTGTATGTGTAAGGTGTCTACCTGTATGTTCTGTATGTGTAAGGTGTCTACCTGTATGTTCTGTATGTGTAAGGTGTCTACCTGTATGTTCTGTATGTGTAAGGTGTTCTGAACAGACTCTCTGTTCGAGGTCGTTTCTAGTAGTTTCATGTCACTACAGAATGGCACTGGAACATGTTGACATTTAGGGTGTTCTTTTGCAGCAGTGTGTCCGTGTCTTTCTAGAGATATGTTCATCATTTACGTTTCATTGCTGGTTTCTGGTTTTCTTTCAGGAGTCAAGAGTGGTGACTGTGTAGAAGAGTGAAGACCCAGACCAGAGCTATAACGAGACCCAGACCAGAGCTATAACGAGACCCAGACCAGAGCTATAACGACATTAAGCAGCCGTACAGTAACATTCAGTACCATCCTGTGAGTGGCCCGCTGAGAAGAGGCTCAGAGGAGAAGAGTTCACATTAGCACAGGAAACACCTGAAAACGCTCCCAGGTTCACCCTCAGGAAACACAGACGCAACACACACACACTCCCACACACACACACACACACACACACACACACACACACACACACACACACACTCACTCCCACAGATAATTTACTGAACTCCCAAGCTCCCTCACATTCCTCTAGGTAGATCATTTCCTCTTGAAGGGCAACGATCAATCAACCAATCAGCCAATCATTCAGCCAGTCAGCCAATCAGGATGTCTCGTTGGGGCCGTAAGGAAGTGAAGAAAACTCCTGAGGTGATCAGGACAGTAACGGAGGGGCTAAAGTCTCTGTACCGTCAGAAGCTCCTCCCCCTGGAGCAGTTCTACGGTTTCCAGGACTTCCACTCCCCCTCTCTGGAGGACGCAGACTTCGACAACAAGCCCATGGTGCTGGTGGTGGGCCAGTACTCCACTGGCAAGACGACCTTCATCAAGTAAGATAATATATACAGCGAGGTTTATGTACAGTGAGGTTTAGATACAGCGAGGTTTAGATACAGTAAGGTTTATATGCAGTGCCTTCAGAAAGTATACACACCCTTTGACTTTCTACACATTTAGTTGTGTTACAGCCTGAATTTAAAATTGATTAAATTGAGATTTTTTTTGCACTGGCCTACACACAATACCCCATAATGTTGAAGTGGAATTATGTTTGTAGAACGTTTTTTAAATGAATAAAAAATGAAAAGCATGCATCCTTCCTCAGTTATTAACTCAGTTATTAATTACACCCAGTCACTACAAAGATACAGGCGTCCTTCCTAAGTCAGTTATTAATTACACCCAGTCACTACAAAGATACAGGCGTCCTTCCTAAGTCAGTTATTAATTACACCCAGTCACTACAAAGATACAGGCGTCCTTCCTAAGTCAGTTATTAATTACACCCAGTCACTACAAAGATACAGGCGTCCTTCCTAAGTCAGTTATTAATTACACCCAGTCACTACAAAGATACAGGCGTCCTTCC
>NC_059197.1:30820490-31005490 GCF_020615455.1 Coregonus clupeaformis | reverse complement strand
TGTCCCTCTCCATCGCTCATTCTCCTGTCTCTGCTCTCTGTCCCTCTCCATCGCTCATTCTCCTGTCTCTTCTCTCTGTCCCTCTCCATCGCTCATTCTCCTGTCTCTTCTCTCTGTCCCTCTCCATCGCTCATTCTCCTGTCTCTTCTCTCTGTCCCTCTCCATCGCTCATTCTCCTGTCTCTTCTCTCTGTCCCTCTCCATCGCTCATTCTCCTGTCTCTTCTCTCTGTCCCTCTCCATCGCTCATTCTCCTGTCTCTTCTCTCTGTCCCTCTCCATCGCTCATTCTCCTGTCTCTTCTCTCTGTCCCTCTCCATCGCTCATTCTCCTGTCTCTTCTCTCTGTCCCTCTCCATCGCTCATTCTTCGCTCTTCTCTCTGTACAAGTAGGCGCACAATGAATTATGGTCATTGTAGTTAATTACCACGTTTTCTGCGCTAAACTATGTAGAATATTGACCTGTTGGAAACTACAACTCCGTACTACATCGCACAGTTCAGGCTTGATCTGATTTATCTCTAGAGAACCTGCGCATTAAGCTCAGAATTGGGGGAGGGGGGTTAATTGCTCAGCACTTGGAGTGACCATAACTGATAACCATGTTCCTACATTATTCCTACACATTAGTTCCATTGATGTTAACTGATGGAGCGGTGGACGGGTCTGGGGTGAACTGGGGGGCATTTAGTGGAATGTTAGAAAGTTGCCCTGACCTGAGGAGATCCTGTAGGTAACCTATAGATGCTAGATGTTCATACCTCTAACTGTTCCATGTTATGTTATTGTGTAATGAGTGTTGTGCATGTCCCGCCCACTTCTCTGCTGTTGCGTGATAGGTTCCAGTGCGCCCAGCTGCCCAATCAGGTCCTGGAGAGCATCAGCGTCATCGACACGCCGGGGATCCTGTCGGGAGCGAAGCAGAGGGTGAGCCGAGGTGAGAAGAGGTGGAGTGGTGGAGGTAGGGTGGAGTGGACAGGACAAGGTGAGGAGAGGTGGAGGTAGGGGGTCACAGACACACCTGGTCTGGTCTGGTCGGGTCTGGTCTGGTCTGGTCTGGTCTGGTCTGGGCCCTCATCTGTCATCGTCAGCTAAAACAACTACTTCCTCCCTCCTGACCTGGCTAACCTCCATGTACTGAGGCAAGGATATTTTTATTTATGTTTTATTTTTAGTCGTTTAGCAGACCCTCTGATCCAGAGCAACTTACAGGAGCAATTAGGGTTAAGTGCCTTGCTCAAGGGCACATCGACAGATTTTTCACCTAGTCGGCTCGGGAATTAGAACCAGCAACCTTTCGGTTACTGGCACTACGCTCTACGCTCTTAACCACTAAGCTACCTGCCGCAGGATACAAGGATGTAGGGTAGTAGTGTCCACCCACTCTGCCCAGAGTCGGTGAAAACACGATTTGGTGATGAAATTGAACTTCCTTATGTTATAAAATACATTTTACCAAGACATATGATTCTTCATGTTCTGAATCGTTCAGCGGGGTATTTCTCTAACATATCATTAACATTATATCCAAGAAGTCGGATTTCGTTTACCTAATACATCAAGCTCTGTTGACAGAGCGGTGCCGCTTCTCGCAGCAACTTTTGAGGATTTAACATGTTGTGGTGGTCTTCTGCAAAGTTGTTTCCGCGGGTCGCAAAAAAGCCAAATTAACATGACACGAGCTGAATTATATGTACAAATATTTTTCAATAAAAAGCTTGCTCCGTTGACATTTCATAGATACGCTTGTTTTTCTGAGAGATCTTCAAAAAAAGAACAGGAATTTCACATTTACTGTATATGAAAAGCATATACTAAAATATGAAAATACTACGTCATGTCTCAAAATCGATCTTACCTGTATATTGTTTTATGTCCTCCGGATTGGAGAAGAAAGAGGAGTTTGACAGTGAGCCTGTCAGTCAACCTTCATTCTCTCATAATAGCATCCAGCCTATCTGACACAACTCACTGTGCACATTTACATTTGGTTGAGTTGTCAACTAACTTTTGTGGTCCTCTGTAGCTCAGCTGGTATATATATAGATACTATAGGTAGATATATAGAGACTATAGGTATATATATATAGATATATAGAGACTATAGGTATATATATAGATATATAGAGACTATAGGTAGATATATAGAGACTATAGGTAGATATATAGAGACTATAGGTAGATATATAGATATATAGAGACTATAGGTAGATATATAGAGACTATAGGTATATATATAGATATATAGAGACTATAGGTAGATATATAGAGACTATAGGTAGATATATAGATATATAGAGACTATAGGTATATATATATATAGATATATAGAGACTATATGTATATATATAGAGACTATAGGTAGATATATAGAGACTATAGATAGATATATAGAGACTATAGGTAGATATATAGAGACTATAGGTAGATATATAGATATATAGAGACTATAGGTATATATATAGAGACTATAGGTAGATATATAGAGACTATAGGTAGATATATAGAGACTATAGGTAGATATATAGAGACTATAGGTAGATATATAGAGACTATAGGTAGATATATAGATATATAGAGACTATAGGTAGATATATAGAGACTATAGGTAGATATATAGATATATAGAGACTATAGGTATATATATATAGATATATAGAGACTATAGGTATATATATAGAGACTATAGGTAGATATATAGAGACTATAGGTAGATATATAGAGACTATAGGGAGATATATAGATATATAGAGACTATAGGTAGATATATAGAGACTATAGGTAGATATATAGATATATAGAGACTATAGGTATATATATAGAGACTATAGGTAGATATATAGAGACTATAGGTAGATATATAGATATATAGAGACTATAGGTATATATATAGATATATAGAGACTATAGGTATATATATAGAGACTATAGGTAGATATATAGAGACTATAGGTAGATATATAGATATATAGAGACTATAGGTATATATATAGAGACTATAGGTATATATATAGAGACTATAGGTAGATATATAGAGACTATAGGTAGATATATAGATATATAGAGACTATAGGTAGATATATAGAGACTATAGGTAGATATATAGATATATAGAGACTATAGGTATATATATAGAGACTATAGGTAGATATATAGATATATAGAGACTATAGGTAGATATATAGAGACTATAGGTAGATATATAGATATATAGAGACTATAGGTATATATATAGATATATAGAGACTATAGGTATATATAGAGAGACTATAGGTAGATATATAGAGACTATAGGTAGATATATAGAGACTATAGGTAGATATATAGAGACTATAGGTAGATATATAGAGACTATACGTAGATATATAGAGACTATAGGTAGATATATAGATATATAGAGACTATAGGTAGATATATAGATATATAGAGACTATAGGTAGATATATAGAGACTATAGGTAGATATATAGAGACTATAGGTATATATATAGATATATAGAGACTATAGGTATATATATAGATATATAGAGACTATAGGTATATATATAGATATATAGAGACTATAGGTAGATATATAGAGACTATAGGTAGATATATAGAGACTATAGGTAGATATATAGATATATAGAGACTATAGGTAGATATATAGAGACTATAGGTAGATATATAGATATATAGAGACTATAGGTAGATATATAGAGACTATAGGTAGATATATAAAGACTATAGTCCTCTGTAGCTCAGCTGGTAGAGCACGGCGCTTGTAACGCCAGGGTAGTGGGTTCGATCCCCGGGACCACCCATACGCAAAAATGCATGCACACATGACTGTAAGTCGCTTTGGATAAAAGCGTCTGCTAAATGGCATATTATTATATTATAACTAACCTTGAATTCAACGTGAAATCAACAACAAATGTCACCATATCATTGGATTTAGGTTAAATGTTGGGTGAAAAAAAGACAATGCCTTTACGTTGACGACTCTTTGCAAATCCAATCAGTTTTCCACTTTGATTCAATGTCATCACATTGATGTTTTTGGTTGAAATGACGTGGAAACACCGTTGATTGAACCAGTTTGACCTCCATTGATTTAGTCGCCCTAATCTTGGCCATCCTATAAGGGTCAAAACTACAATAAGGTTTGAACGGATTAGGATAGAGACATGAGGTTTGAACGGATTAGGATAGAGACATGAGGTTTGAACGGATTAGGATAGAGACATGAGGTTAGGGCCGGCTAGGATAGAGACATGAGGTTTGAACGGATTAGGATAGAGACATGAGGTTTGAACGGATTAGGATAGTGACATGAGGTTTGAACGGATTAGGATAGAGACATGAGGTTTGAACGGATTAGGATAGAGACATGAGGTTTGAACGGATTAGGATAGAGACATGAGGTTTGGACCGTTGGTTTTCTTAGAGGATTATATACACAATTAACATTGTTTTACCCATTGGTAATATTTTACCCATTGGTCAAAAGATGCATTTTTGATTGGACACCCCAAGGAGACAAGGATATAGGGTGACCCTGGAGAGTTCTTCAGATTCCTCCACCACATCTTGTAAGGCACACACAAAGATAAATACAGGACAGAGTTTTGAGCAAGCAGCCTCATCAATCTCTCTCTCACTCCTTAATTTCCCTCCCTTTCCAACCCTCCATTTCCCTCCCTTTCCAACCCTCCACTTCCCTCCCTTTCCAACCCTCCACTTCCCTCCCTTTCCAACCCTCCATTTCCCTCCCTTTCCAACCCTCCATTTCCCTCCCTTTCCAACCCTCCACTTCCCTCCCTTTCCAACCCTCCATTTCCCTCCCTTTCCAACCCTCCACTTCCCTCCCTTTCCAACCCTCCATTTCCCTCCCTTTCCAACCCTCCATTTCCCTCCCTTTCCAACCCTCCACCTCCCTCCCTTTCCAACCCTCCATTTCCCTCCCTTTCCAACCCTCCATTTCCCTCCCTTTCCAACCCTCCACTTCCCTCCTTTTCCAACCCTCCATTTCCCTCCCTTTCCAACCCTCCAGTTCCCTCCCTTTCCAACCCTCCATTTCCCTCCCTTTCCAACCCTCCACTTCCCTCCTTTTCCAACCCTCCATTTCCCTCCCTTTCCAACCCTCCATTTCCCTCCCTTTCCAACCCTCCATTTCCCTCCCTTTCCAACCCTCCATTTCCTTCCATTTCCAACCTAATACTGTATCACAGTTCATGGGGCATGAATAACTATAACAACATTAAGTATGACTATGTTGGAACAACAGAAGCGACAAAGCCTTGTGGAACATATGAGGGTATGCCATTGCCTCCAGTGTTATGATGGTATTACATTCCAACCTATCAGTTAGGAGAGCTCTCTGCTCAAGGTCCTGTTAGTCCCATTGTAACGCATGTATGGCAGATGATAGACAGGAAACAGCATCAGCTAGTCAGGAAGGAATGTGAGGAAAGAAGGACTCATCAGAGGAAGAGAGAGACAGAAAATAGAGGGAAAGAGAAGTGTTAGAGAGGTGTGACGGGTGTGCTGCCATATTCCCCTTTCCTCTGTCTGCCATATTCCCCTTTCCTCTGTCTGCCATATTCCCCTTTCCTCTGTCTGCCATATTCCCCTTTCCTCTGTCTGCCATATTCCCCTTTCCTCTGTCTGCCATATTCCCCTTTCCTCTGTCTGCCATATTCCCCTTTCCTCTGTCTGCCATACCCCCCTCTCCTCTGTCTGCCATTTCCCCTTTCCTCTGTCTGCCATTTCCCCTTTCCTCTGTCTGCCATATTCCCCTTTCCCCTGTCTGCCATATTCCCCTTTCCTCTGTCTGCCATATTCCCCTTTCCTCTGTCTGCCATATTCCCCTTTCCTCTGTCTGCCATATTCCCCTTTCCTCTGTCTGCCATATTCCCCTTTCCTCTGTCTGCCATATTCCCCTTTCCTCTGTCTGCCATTTCCCCTTTCCTCTGTCTGCCATATTCCCCTTTCCTCTGTGTGTCTGTATGTGTGTGTGTGTGTGTGTGTGTGTGTCTGTCTGTGTGTGTGTGTGTCTGTCTGTGTGTGTGTGTGTGTGTCTGTCTGTGTGTGTGTGTGTGTGTGTCTGTGTGTGTGTGTGTGTTCTGTGTGTATGTGTGTGTGTCTGTCTGTGTGTGTGTGTGTGTCTGTGTGTGTGTCTGTCTGTGTGTGTGTGTGTGTCTGTCTGTCTGTGTGTGTGTGTGTGTGTGTCTGTGTGTGTGTGTGTCTGTCTGTGTGTGTGTCTGTGTGTGTGTGTGTGTGTGTGTGTCTGTCTGTGTGTCTGTCTGTCTGTGTGTGTGTGTGTGTGTGTCTGTGTGTGTGTGTGTGTGTGTGTGTCTGTCTGTCTGTGTGTGTGTGTGTGTGTGTCTGTGTGTGTGTGTGTGTGTGTCTGTGTGCGTGTCAATGATACATGTCAGTGTGTGTCCATGATGTGCTCTAAAACCAGCTTCATGGGAGTGCTTCAACATGTTAAGCATGTGTTTTGTGCTCAGCGTGTTGCAAATCTAGAAATGTAAGACCCTCATCTCCTTTTCACTGTAATCTATTAATAATCTGACAGACCCCTCGTGTCCCGTCTCTCCCTGACCCCTGATCTCTAACCCCTTAACCCCTCCTCAGGCTATGACTTCCCAGCGGTGCTGCGTTGGTTTGCGGAGCGCGTTGACCGCATCATCCTGCTGTTCGACGCCCACAAGTTGGAGATCAGTGACGAGTTCTCTGAGGCCATCGGATCGCTGCGGGGCAATGAGGACAAGCTGCGTGTCGTCCTGAACAAGGCTGACATGGTGGGAACACAACAGCTGATGAGAATCTATGGGGCTCTAATGTGGTCCCTGGGCAAGGTGAGAGGAGACTGTCCTTTATTCATCCCCAAGGGAACTTAGTTTGTCATACTGCAGCTAGTAAAAACGATATAAATGCTCACAACATTAACAATAATCACTAGAAAATAAATATTATTATGAGGGGCAATATGCATTGGTTAAAGCTCAATGTTAAATTCAAATCTCCCTACCATCATCTCTAATATGCCAATATGACACCAATGTCGATGAAAATGTCCAAATCAACTTGATTGGAGGTACACAACACATTCCTCGCCTCTCGTCATGAGCTGTCCGGTAGTTAACGAGAACCAGATACCGGATTTTGAACAGGGTCTTTAGCATTAGGAAAAATATTGAATGTCTTGCCCCGACCTAGCTCAAAATCTAGGCATCGGAGAACAACGAGACTCCAGCGTCCATAGAGTGACCATTAGACTTGCCACATTTCTGACTGAATACATTTGTAGGGGCAACAGTTTTGATTACATTTATAATTTATCGCT
This sequence comes from Coregonus clupeaformis, assembly GCF_020615455.1. Classification (NCBI taxonomy): domain Eukaryota; kingdom Metazoa; phylum Chordata; class Actinopteri; order Salmoniformes; family Salmonidae; genus Coregonus; species Coregonus clupeaformis. The sequence goes on along the minus strand of NC_059197.1, from coordinate 30,998,161 downwards.
CTCACGTGCTCATTTCTGTCCCATTAAGAACCAACGATGTGCTACCTTTTTGTAGCTGAATCTCAGACTTTAAAAACCGGACCAAAGCACTTGGGTTGCACAGCAACAACGCAAGTAGCTAGCTAACACCAGTCAGATTAGAGGCAAGCTGCAAGCAAAGGAAGCTAGCTATATTTTGCTATGTAAGGTTTTTTCAAATGGCTGAAGTAATCTGTGTAAACTGTTGGCCTTGACACTTGAGTGTATTCAGAGCACAAACAAATAAGCACAAATAAGATGGCGAACGTCCTTGGCTACTATTGCCAGTTGGCTAGCCAACTAACGGTAGCCCGTAACGCTAGCTAGCTACCTACAAGCCAACAAGGCTGTAACATTAGCTGTTTGCACCGGCACAACTCAATGTTGACAATATCACCAACATTCTTCCACAAAGCACAGCTAGCTAGCTAAGTAAAGTTAATAGTCAACAACACCAAACTTTGGGAAACTGCCACGCTGCTAATGTATAATACATGCAATGGGCATTGCTCATCTAACGTTAACATTAGCTAACGTTACTCCATACACTAGTCAACTTGGCTTGCTTAGCAATGTAGCTAGCTAACGTTACAGCCCCTTACCTTATGCATTGATTCAGTGCGCGGTTGCACCCAGGTTAAACAACACCAACATCATTGCTCGCTTCGGCGACCTTTGTGCAGTCAAAAGAAAATGCCATGCTTGCTAACTTGGTTAGCTATGTGACTGTTTTCAACACATAAACTGTTTTAGACTATTTATTTTACCAAGCAAGAGAAAGTACTGAGTGAATGAACAACAATAGAAGCTTCCTGTCATCACCAGAATGTCAATTTAAATCGTTTCAAGATACTACGCTCATGACAGGGTTCGTAGCATAAGCGTTAACGTCACCGCCATGGAATCTGAAGGTTCTGGGATCCCCTTTTTGGAGGAGACATTTTGACCATTCTCTTTGGCGTAAAAAAAACGGTCTCCCCCGCCTCCCACTTGCTGTATTCCCGGAGTCCTCCTAGCTAGCTGGCTAGCTAGCTAACTTGCTAGCACACAGTGTCCTTCGCTCCCGCCTGCCGAACACCCGCCTCAGCCATCGTTAACAGAACTACGGGAAAGCAGCTTTAAAAATGGACCAATAGAAGTATAAAGAGGGGTTCCTGCAGATGAAGGATTGCTCACAGGCAGGAACGCCAATGAATTGCAGGTCGCAATTAGCACCCTTCTCCGTCTTGCTACTACAAAGGAGAGAACGGTGGAGACTGGGGAGACCAACTCTCAAGGAATACGTTGTTGCCCTCATCCGTCAGATGCACTCCACCCCTACGGTACATCCCAGGGACACAATGCTTAATGGCAGGGTGGTGGATTGTGTTCCCTGAAATGCGTACACCAGCTGATTGTCGGAGCGCAGGGCCCTCTCTATGCCCTAGTTTATCTTCTGGTCCCACTGGAACATCCAGCTCCTCCGCTGCGGGATATCAGAGAAGACCACTGTTGTCCCGGGAAACATTTGAATGACCACTTCTAAAACCGCAGATTTTCTGCACCAGTGCCGTCCACTTGGTGGACAAATCGTTTCCACCGAGGTGGATGACTAGGATGTCAGGGGAGAAGTAGCACAGGCCCTCTGCTGGCGCAGAACACTGAGCAGTTTGTGCCACCTCATACCTTGCTCTCAGAGCCACCTAATGTGACAGTCAATAATGTATGTCAATAGTTAATGGGTAGACTACAGGTTGATTATTGGTGTATTTTCTTGTTAAAAGAGATCAGGGAAAATGTTTCCAGTTTACCCAATATTGGCTTCAATGGGTTTCTGGTTTTTCGCTTCCCTCTGGAAAATCTGCTGTTAATATTAAATAAATACTAACAACTACATTATCTCTGTTGCCATTTGTCATTATTGTGTTTTGTTTTTTTGTACTTTACTTTATTGCTGTTATGTTATATAATAATGTTGCATAATCACCTTCCAGTGTAAAAACCATGGAAATTAAAAACAAGTAGGCGGCATTAGTCTGAAGCTGAAAAAGAAAGGAAATTCACGAGCACCACAACGTCTACTCCTCCACCCATGCTCCACCAAGGTTTTCCAGCACACAGCACACAGCTTTGACCTACAACAGTAGCTATGTTGGTCTATTGTACTTCAAACAATGTGTAGGCAGGTTGCTTAGGATTCAAACCTTCTCAAACAGCCTAATTCATACTCTCACTTAAAATGTAGTTTTTTGTTTTTAATACATATGTAGAGTCAAGTTCAAAAGTACTGAATGAATGTGCAAAAGAGACTTAAAGGAGTTGGGAGTTTAAAGCACTTAATTTTTTGTTATATCTTTTTTTTCTCTAGGCGGTAGATCAGCTTTAATATTGCAGATAGATTGTAACTTCCATCAATGTACAGTTGAAGTCGGAAGTTTACATACACTTAGGTTGGAGTCATTAAAACTCGTTTTTTAACCACTCCACAAATTTCTTGTTAACAAACTATAGTTTTGGCAAGTCGGTTAGGACATCTACTTTGTGCATGACACAAGTAATTTTTCCAACAATTGTTTACAGACAGATTATTTCACTTATAATTCACTGTATCACAATTCCAGTGGGTCAGAAGTTTACATACACTAAGTTGACTGTGCCTTTTAAACAGCTTGGAAATTTCCAGAAAATGATGTCATGGCTTTAGAAGCTTCTGATAGGCTAATTGACATAATTTGAGTCAATTGGAGGTGTACCTGTGGTACAAAAGTATCTATATCCACAGTAAAATGAGTCCTATATCGACAAAACCTGAAAGGCTGCTCAGCAAGGAAGAAGCCACTGCTCCAAAACCGCCATAAAAAAGCCAGACTACGGTTTGCAACTGCACATGGGGACAAATATCGTACTTTTTGGAGAAATGTCTTCTGGTCTGATGAAACAAAAATAGAACTGTTTGGCCATAATGACCATCGTTATGTTTGGAGGAAAAAGGGGGTTGCTTGCAAGCCAAAGAACACCATCCCAACCATGAAGCACGGGGGTGGCAGCATCATGCTCTGGGGGTGCTTTGCTGCAGGAGGGACTGGTGCAATTCACAAAATAGATGGCATCATGAGGAAGGAAAATTATGTGGATATATTGAAACAACATCTCAAGACATCAGTCAGGAAGTTAAAGCTTGGTCTCAAATGGGTCTTCCAATGGACAATGACCCCAAGCATACTTCCAAAGTTGTGGCAATATGGCTTAAGGACAACAAAGTCAAGGTATTGGAGTGGCCATCACAAAGCCCTGACCTCAATCCTATAGAACATTTGTGGGCAGAACTGAAAAAGCATGTGCGAGCAAGGAGCCTACAAACCTGATTCAGTTACACCAGCTCTGTCAGGAGGAATGGGCCAAAATTCACCCAACTTATTGTGGGAAGCTTGTGGAAGGCTACCCGAAACGTTTGACCCAAGTTAAACAATTTAAAGGCAATGCTACCAAATACTAATTCAGTGTATGTAAACTTCTGACACACTGGGAATGTGATGAAAGAAATAAAAGCTGAAATAAATCATTCTCTCTACTATTATTCTGACATTTCACATTCTTAAAATAAAGTGGTGATCCTAACTGACCTAAGACAGGGAATGTTTACTAGGATTAAATGTCAGGAATTGTGAAAAACTGAGTTTAAATGTATTTGGATAAGGTGTATGTAAACTTCCGACTTCAACTGTAATTGTCTGCAACACTTCCAATCCCCCATATGTTTTTTCTTCTCGCAAATATATATATATATATATATACACACACACATACATATACACATACATATAAATACATACATATACATACATATCCTTTAAAAAATATATATTTCCCTTTATTACTTTCCAACCCCACCACCCCTTCCCTAATTGGAGTAAACTAGTGAACAACAATGCTTAGGTCTCTACTTCCAGCTTATACTATATACATTTAATGGACACAGTCAATTTTAATAATTATATTTTGTTTGTTTTTACTCCTGTACTTCCTCTACCCTCAACCTCTATGATCATTTTCATGATGTCCATCCGGTTTGCTTCTATATGCCATATCTTTCTAACTGTGCTCTTTCACAAAAGCTCTCAACCTATAACCTACAGTGGCTTGCGAAAGTATTCACCCCCGTTGGCATTTTTCCTATTTTGTTGCCTTACAACCTGGAATTAAAATGGATTTTTGGGGGGGTTGTATCATTTGATTTACACAACGTGCCTACCACTTTGAAAGATGCAAAATATTATTTCTTGTGAAACAAACAAGAAATATGACAAAAAAACAGAAAACTTGAGCGTGCATAACTATTCACCCCCCCAAAGTCAATACTTTGTAGCGCCACTTTTTGCAGCAATTACAGCTGGAAGTCTCTTGGGGTATGTCTCTATAAGCTTGGCACATCTAGCCACTGGGATTTTTGCCCATTCTTCAAGGCAAAACTGCTCCAGCTCCTTCAAGTTGGATGGGTTCCGCTGGTGTACAGCAATCTTTAAGTCATACCACAGATTCTCAATTGGATTGAGGTCTGGGCTTTGACTAGGCCATTCCAAGACATTTAAATGTTTCCCCTTAAACCACTCGAGTGTTGCTTTAGCAGTATGCTTAGGGTCATTGTCCTGCTGGAAGGTCAACTTCTGTCCCAGTCTCAAATCTCTGGAAGACTGAAACAGGTTTCCCTCAAGAATTTCCCTGTATTTAGCGCCATCCATCATTCCTTCAATTCTGACCAGTTTCCTAGTTCCTGCCGATGAAAAACATCCCCACAGCATGATGCTGCCACCACCATGCTTCACTGTGGGGATGGTGTTCTCGGGGTGATGAGAGGTGTTGGGTTTGCGCCAGACATAGTGCTTTCCTTGATGGCCAAAAAGCTCAATTTTAGTCTCATCTGACCAGAGTACCTTCTTCCATATGTTTGGGGAGTCTCCCACATGGCTTTTGGCAAACACCAAACGTGTTTGCTTATATTTTTCTTTAAGCAATGGCTTTTTTCTGGCCACTCTTCCGTAAAGCCCAGCTCTGTGGAGTGTACGGCTTAAAGTGGTCCTATGGACAGATACTCCAATCTCTGCTGTGGAGCTTTGCAGCTCCTTCAGGGTTATCTTTGGTCTCTTTGTTGCCTCTCTGATTAATGCCCTCCTTGCCTGGTCCGTGAGTTTTTTGGTGGGCGGCCCTCTCTTGGCAGGTTTGTTGTGGTGCCATATTCTTTCCATGTTTTAATAATGGATTTAATGGTGCTTTGTGGGATGTTCAAAGTTTCTGATATTTTTTTAGAACCCAACCCTGATCTGTACTTCTCCACAACTTTGTCCCTGACCTGTTTGGAGAGCTCCTTGGTCTTCATGGTGCTGCTTGCTTGGTGGTGCCCCTTGCTTAGTGGTTTAGCAGACTCTGGGGCCTTTCAGAACAGGTGTATATATACTGAGATCATGTGACAGATCATGTGACACTTAGATTGCACACAGGTGGACTTTATTTAACTAATTATGTGACTTCTGAAGGTAATTGGTTGCACCAGATCTTATTTAGGGGCTTCATAGCAAAGGGGGTGAATACATATGCACGCACCACTTTTTTGAAACAAGTTATTTTTTTCATTTCACTTCACCAATTTGGACTGTTTTGTGTATGTCCATTACATGAAATCCAAATAAATATCAATTTAAATGACAGGTTGTAATGCAACAAAATAGGAAAAACACCAAGGGGGATGAATACTTTTGCAAGGCACTGTATATACTTATTATGGACACAGTATGCTTTACATTAGTTATCTTGTAGTTATTAGTTGTTGTTAGTTGTTATTAGTCCCATTCTTCAGCTCCATTCAACACCTCCCAACTATCTCTTAACACCATCCATATTGGATTTCTATTTGCCATATATTTTTCAACTGTACTGTGATGTTTCACAAAAGTTCTGAACCCTTCTATTCTCATTGTTTCTACAGATTGTAAATTGAAAATAAACATTTTTGCTAAAAGTATTATATTATTGATCGATTGACTATGACGTTTCAGATCACCCAGTAGTGCTATCTGCAGGGTTAGGTCGAGGTAAATATTGCAATCCTTTAGCCATTCCTGGACCTGTGACCAAAAACAAGCTACAAATGGACAGTACATAAACAAATGATCAAATTATTCTGTCTCTTCGCAGCAAAATCTGCAGAGCTGGGAAGATTGTATCCCCCATATAAATAACATTCTATTGGTAGCAAGAATTTTGTATAATAATTTAAATTGAAAAATTCTAAGTTTTGAATCCGGTGTCGTTTTACGTATCAGTTCATAAACACTATGCCATGGGATCGGTACGTCAAAGATCTCTTCCCAACTATTTTGCAATCTATATGGGACGGCTGTCAATCCTTTGGTCCTTAAATGAAACTGATATACTTTTTTATTTATCACAATTTTCTATAACCAATTATGGTCTTTAATGCAAGGCCGACAGACAAGTTCCTTACTTTCTCCCCCTTCCACTTTCCTCTTCCATTTTTGCGGTAAGGCTGCAATTATTTGGTTGTAATTTTGGGTAGAGCAGACATTTCCATATGTTTTTGTTAGCTGCATGTGTGACATAACTCTACCAGTCCTACCTATGATATAATTATGAAGATTATACCTTTTTAAAACATTTTTTCAAAAAATAATGTTTTTTTAATCAATTAGTATATTTGAGTTTAACCACAATATTTGTTGCATTATTTGTTCTGTCGTTTCTGGAGGATTAAATTGAAATTGCAACCAACTTTCTATGGCTTGTTTTAGAAATAGTGATATTTGGGAGATGATTTCCTTTTCAAATAACTGAAAGTGAGAGGTTGTAATCTGAATTAAGGGGAAAAGGCCATTCTTGAACATGGGGTGAGACAATTTTACTAATTTGTTAGAGAACCAGTTCGGATTTAAGTATAACTTTTGTATGACTGAAGGTTTTAGTGATAGGTCTAATGCTTTAATATTTAATAATTTCTGTCCTCCGAATTCATATTCATTATATAAATAGGCCCGTTTAATTTTGTCTGGCTTGCCGTTCCAAATAAAATGGAATATTTTTTCTCATATAATTTACAAAACTGTTCGCTAGGCGTAGGCAAGACCATAACAAATAGGTAAACTGGGATAATACTAAAGAGTTAATCAGGGTGATTTTTCCACAAATAGACAGGTATTTACCTTTTCATGGTAGCAAGATCTAATCTATTTTTGTGTGTATAGCACTTTGTGACAAACGTAAAAATGGCTTTATGGATACATTTGATTGATATTATCGATTTGATTGACAGGTGTTCAACACCCCAGAGGTCCTGAGGGTGTATATAGGGTCGTTCTGGTCCGAGCCGCTGCTGGTCCCTGATAACCGTCGTCTGTTTGAATTGGAAGAGGAGGATCTGTTCAGTGACATCCAGAACCTTCCCCATAACGCTGCCCTCAGGAAACTCAACGACCTGGTGAAGAGGGCACGACTGGTCAGGGTAGGTTATCTGTCTAGATTTTTATTTTTTATTTTGACAGGGAGTCATGCTGAGACCAAGGTCTCTTTTACAGATGAGCCCTGTAATTACCGAACAATACACATCAAAACGAAACAGAGTCATAGAAAACTAATGGATATATCTATCTGGATCTCCCTCTCTCTTTCTCTCTGTCTATCTCTCTCACTCATCCCTTCAGTTGAAGTATGATATAATCAACCCTGTAACACACATACTGTCTAGTGGGTTAGGTAGCTCTACTGAGGAATAAGGTGTTTTACTAGGTTCATATAAGAAAATGAGGCGAGAGTGGCATTGCTGAAGTTAATATTTGCCACCCTCCCCCCTAATTATCTTGTTCTGTCTCTCTCTCTACCCCTCTTTCTCTCTCTCTTTCTTTCTCTCTCTCTCCCCCCCTCTCTCTCCCTCTCTCTCTCCCCCAACACTCTCTCCCTCTCTCTCTCCCTCTCTCTTTCTCCCCCTCCCCCCACATCTCTCTCTCTCTCTCTCCAGGTGCATGCCTACATCATCAGCTATCTAAAGAAGGAGATGCCAACCTTCAGGAAGGACAATAAGAAGAAGAACCTGATCTACCAGCTTCCTGTCATCTTCTCCAAGATCCAGCTGCAGCACCACATCTCTGCTGGGGACTTCCCTGACTGCGCCAAGATGCAGGTCTGTTTAGTCCATTTCTTTTTAGGGTTTGAATGTCCAGAGCAAAAGTCTGGTAATTCATCCCTCTGGTAACAGATGGACTGATTGGCTGATTCGTTTGCTGGGTTCTCTGTTCCCATCCAGGAGCAGCTGTTGATCCACGACTTCACTAAATTCAAGCCCATGAAGCCGTCCCTGATGGCCGCTCTGGACGAGCTTCTGGCTTCCGACATCGCCAAGCTGATGCCGCTGCTGCGCCAGGAAGAGATCGACGCTGGGGTGCAGCCAGGGGTGCAGGGGGGGGCCTTCCTGGGGACCCGCGCCGGTCCCTTTGTGGAGAACGACCCATTCGGAGAGGTGGAGAACGGGGGCGAGGACGGGGAGGACGGGGGCGAGATGGCCTGGGTGGTGACCAAGGACAAGCCCAAATATGATGAGATCTTCTACAACCTGGCGCCCAACGAGGGCAAGCTGAGTGGCACCAAGGCCAAGGACTGGATGGTGAGCACCCGGCTGCCTAACTCCGTCCTGGGGAGGATCTGGAAGCTGTCGGATGTGGACCGGGATGGCATGCTGGATGACGAGGAGTTTGCCCTGGCCAGCCACCTGATCGAGGTGAAGTTGGAGGGGCATGGTCTGCCCCCCGAGCTGCCCGCCCGTCTGGTGCCCCCCTCCAAGCGCAGACAGAAAGGATCTGATATATAGAAGACTATTACATCAACCCACCCTGAGGAGCTGACAGCATAACCCTCCGACGGCTGACACACACGCTACTGCCCCCCTACGTTGTCCTCTTGTCTCCTTGTCTTTATGTCTGTAAGCCCCTGGTGCATCTCCATAGTCTTAGGTAGCTTCCTCTGGTCGTTTCATCTCCTGTCCATTTTTTTCTTCTTCGAGGGAGAGTGGAGAGAGACAGTAAGAAAAGGCTTGACAGAGTAGCGGAGATGAGACTCCAACCCTACGTCACCATGGGGGCATGTGATGTGTGGTCTGGAGTCCAGTGTGTCTCCAGTCTGGTTCCTTTCCCATAGTGCAGATGAATGAAAGGAAAGGAGGAGGGGAATATACTGAACACTATTGAAATGCACCCCAACTTTGTCTTATTGGATCTAAATGTGTTTAGCTGAGCTGAGGTCAAATAAAGGCTAGTGGCCCACACTGCTCTACTCTATTATACTCTATTGCTCTACTATACTCTATTATACTATACTATATTATACTCTATTATAATCTACTAATCTGCTCTACTCTACTCTACTCTACTCTGCTCTGCTCTGCTCTACTCTACTCTACTCTATTCTACTCTACACTACTCTACTCTGCTCTACTCTACTCTACTCTACTCTATTATACTCTATTATAATCTACTACTCTGCTCTACTCTACTCTACTCTACTCTGCTCTACTCTACTCTACTCTACTCTACTCTGCTCTGCTCTGCTCTACTCTACTCTACTCTACTCTACTCTACTCTACTCTACTCTACTCTACTCTACTCTACTCTGCTCTGCTCTGCTCTGCTCTGCTCTACTCTACTCTACTCTACTCTACTCTACTCTACTCTACTGTATACTACTCTACTATACTCTACTACTCTACTCTACTCTACTCTACTCTACTATACTCTACTATACTATAATCTACTCTACTCTACTCTACTCTACTATACTCTACTAATCTACTCTACTCTACTCTACTCTACTCTACTCTACTCTACTCTACTCTACTCTACTCTACTCTACTCTATACTACTCTATACTACTCTACTCTACTATACTCTACTATAATCTACTCTACTCTACTCTACTCTACTCTACTATACTATACTACTCTACTCTACTCTACTACTCTACTACTCTACTCTACTACTCTACTACTCTACTCTACTCTACTCTACTCTACTCTACTCTATACTACTCTATACTACTCTACTCTACTATACTCTACTATAATCTACTCTACTCTACTCTACTCTACTCTACTATACTATACTACTCTACTCTACTCTACTACTCTACTACTCTACTCTACTCTATACTACTCTACTCTACTCTACTCTACTCTACTCTACTCTACTCTACTCTACTGTATACTACTCTACTATACTATACTCTACTACTCTGCTCTACTCTACTCTACTCTACTCTACTCTACTCTACTATACTCTACTATACTATAATCTACTCTACTCTACTCTACTCTGCTCTACTCTGAACACTACTTTCTCCAAACTAGTAGAACTTCTTAACCACATATTCTCTTTCTAAAAGTCTTGCATTTTTATATTTTATATTCTCACACAGATGTTATGCCAGAAATGACATTACACTATTATAAATCCTTACTATCTCACACATCTACTGTTTAACTCAACATTCCTTGGATGACTGGGTCCACAGTGGCATCACTGACTGACAAATCTACTGTTAATTACACACTGATCTGATTACCAGTATACATGTATCTGACTTATGCCGTACTATATTTGACTTGCTTTTACATGGAGCTATTTAGCAGCGAGTGTTTAAACAAATCAAAACAGACAGAAATAGACACTAATATGTTGAGTATGTACACTAATCTACACATGTATTTGATAGACAGCTGTTGTCATTAGCTACAGTATAAAGCTTGTTTAGTCGTTTCTCTGTCTGTCTGTAGGGGACTGGTCTAACCAGTTACATTACAGCACTTCTATAGTATAGCAGCTATACAGTAACTTGCCATAGTTTTTTCCTCGCACACTATTTTCCTTCTCTCATGGCAGAAATATGTTTGTTTTCAACCTCTTTTTTTTTTTTTTACTATTGCTGTTGATTTTGTATGTACTAGACAAAGAACTGCCTTTGTTTGAAATTAATGTCACATGCTATGAGAACAGTGTTGTTAACTAACACAGTTTGATTTGTTTATCTATCTTACTGACTACACAGCTAGCTTCACCAACCCCACCGCTACATGTTGTATTAGCATTACTAGCATTACCTAATAAACTGTATGGACTGTGTTCTAATGACCTCCACCGACCTCTTGTTCAGAATGAAGAGGAGATGAAGTTGAATTCATGAGTGTTTAGAGAAAGGAAAGAGAACCACGTCAAGTCATCACCACTTGTCCATCTGTGCATTAAATAGTAGATAGACACACTTTGACTAAGTGTGTAGCACGAGGCAGATCTTTCTCTATGCATGTGTGGAACAGTACCATGTTAAGTGTTCCTTAAATATCCCATCAGGACACAAAACAGGATATATATCTAGCCACATACCATATTTAGGCAACACAGTAAAAACAATATTTCACATTTCAAACAAAGCTTAGCAGTGATACAGGCTGATTCTCCTCTACAGTAACAGTATAATGTTCACTTGGTTTCTCAATGACAGTCAGCCACAGTGCTCCAGGCCAAAACCCCATACCACCATTTTCCAGTGGTACACTCACTGGCTCACTCACTCTCTCCCATTCTCCCTTAAACACACACACCAAAAAACTTGTATCCAAATCTCTCTCCAGCCTTCAAGCAGTCCCAGGTTTAACTAACCAGCACACTGCACAGTAGATCATGAGGTATCACACTCTCTGTTTACACTCTCTGTTTATACTCTCTGTTGAATCCTTTCTGGTGTAAGTGCCTCTGAAATGTATGTGTGCGCGTAGCGGTTTCGTGTGTGTAGGCTTTTAAGGTTTGTGGAGGGAGGGAGGGAGGGAGGGGTGGTCTGGTCTCCCTGCCTCCTCTCTCCCTCTTTCACTCCTCCATGGAAAGAATCACAAATGAGAAACAGGAATTCCTCCCCCCCCGCTCTCTCTTTCCCTGTCTCCCCCTCACTCTTTCTCTCTCCCCCCCTCGCCCTCTCTTTCCCTCTCTCTTTCCCTCTCTCTTTCCCTCTCTCCCCCTCGCTCACTCTTTCCCTCTCTCCCCCTCTCTCCCTTTCTCTCTCCCCCCTCTCGCTCTCTCTTTCTCCCCCCTCCCCCTCTCTCTTTCTCCCCCCTCCCCTCTCTCTCTCCCCCCTCCCTCCCCCTCCCCTCTCCCCCTCCCTCCCCCTCCCCCTCCCCCCTCTCCCCCCTCCCTCTCCTCTCTCCCCCCCTCCCTCTCCTCTCTCCCTCCTAGTGTACAGTGTGACTCACATGCCAGGAATGTGGTGGGCTGGCCTGAGAACTATTAATATCAGCTTTCCTGGGGTCCGCTAAGTTTCCTTGGGCTCAGGCTCAGCCTCTAGACACTACCTTTATTATAGGCATTAACAACATTCCCCTATTTGGACTTTTCCCTAGGAACAAGATGTTTAGGCCGCACCCATGACCTGCTGTGTGTGTCTGTCTCTCTGTGTGTGTGTGTGTGTGTGTGTGTGTGTCTCTCTCTCTCTGTGTGTGTGTGTGTGTGCGCGTCTTGGATGGGGTCAGGCCTGCTGCTACTAGTTTCCACCTGACAGTTTCAAACAGACAAGATGTGTCCAAACCCTGCAGGAAATCTCTTCCATGGATAACACTAACCTTTTCCCAGATTTCCTAATCAGATCAACAGGCAGTGCTGCTGACAGAAGTGTTGCCTTTCCAACATAATAATGTGGAGCAAATGTCTTGACATTCCTCATGAGCTGTTTCAAAACTATTTAGTTGCTCAAAAACAGTTGAAGTTACTATGATGGAAAACACACAAACCCCCCCCATTATTCTACGTGGCATTCATATGGCTGTCAAGAGTACTGCACATATAGCGGATGGAACACCCCCAAACAACAGCCCACTAAACAGGGGTCTCCAACTACGTCATTGGGTGGATACATGGGGAATTCCTCACTAAGACGCCCCGTGAAGGATGAAAAGTCTGGAAACGACTTTGGTTATATTTCACGTTGAATGAGCGCCATCTAACGGACATAAATATTTATGTAAAGATGTTTTTCATTTCTCAGAAACACGACGATGTTATGTCGGCCTGTAGGAGGTATGAATGCACCATTTGCACTAGAATTCGAACGTAGAAGAAGAAGTTACCTTAGCAATGGCAGAGAGGAAGAGGCGAAGCAAGAGTGTTTACTCTGCCCACGAAAATAAGATCACCAATGGAGGTCAACGAGACGGTCGAATTTGTTTAACAAAAAATGTAATTGCTAATTTGCTACGTGAGGCTTATTTGATCTAATACACGTTTCGTAATGGTTTGGTTGTTACAAATCCACTGATATAAGTATATATATATAAGTATATAAGTGGACGCATTTCGGCAACTATGAAAAAAACTACTTTATATCGGAGTTGTACCTGTTGTTCACACACATACAATATTACATCATTTAGCAGACACTCTTATCCAGAGCGACTTACAAATTGGTGCATTCAATTTAGGATAGCCAGTGGGACAACCACTTTTTTCTTTTTTTTAATGGGATTACTGTTAGACTATCCCAGGTGTTCCTTAAAGAGGTGGGGTTTCAAGTGTCTCCGGAAGGTGGTGAGTGACTCCGCTGTCCTGGCGTCGTGAGGGAGCTTGTTCCACCATTGGGGTGCCAGAGCAGCGAATAGCTTTGACTGGGCTGACGCCAATATCTGCCCTTTCATTGATTTAAATCAGGGTTCTTCAATTCCGGTCCTGGAGGGCCGAAACACTTCTGTTTTTTATTTCTACCTGGTAGTTAATTGCACTCACCTGGTGTCCCAGGTCTGAATTAGCCCCTGATTAGAAGGAGAGGATGAAAAACAGAGGTGTTTCGGCCCTCCAGGACCAGGATTGAAGAACCCTGATTTAAATGGTCCCACCGAAAGCTATATCTGGTTCAGCAAGATTTTAGAAAGGCTGCCATGTTAGCGCATTTATTATCGACATTTTGGTGATGTATATCCGACAATTCCCTATGAAAAACAGAGCAGCGAATTTAAGACGTTTTTATTGATAAGTATTCGGTATAATGTGTATCCAAGTCTGTAAGGTGTTGTGTCAACAAATTGCATTTATGCTTTCACTGGACATCTTCATAGGATTGAAAAACAATCGGAAATTAACAGCACAACACTGAAGAGTGAATTATTACTTCGCAACGGCTATGGGAGAATGTGGCGATCTCGGAATATTCAGACAGAAAATAAACATGTTCGGACATGTACTTCCATTGTTAGAGGGGTCACTCGACTATCTTGTCAATATAATAGATCGTCTTTGGCAACAGCGCTGTTTTACGACAGTTGCATGCCGTATTCCAAGCGTCCGGTGTCGTACATTTTGCAGAATCACCATGGCGTCTGTATTAAAAGAGACCGCGGGGCTATATGAAACATTGAAAACGGAATGGAACAAGAAAAATCCAAATCTGAACAAATGTGGAGAAATTTTGAGCAAGCTCAAGGTAAAGGCTATTACAATATTTGGTTGCTTCACCCTCGAACCTAAGTAATAGGGGATTTTGTCAATTAGCTAGTATTGCTAGCTAACGTTAGCTAAGCTAACGTAACCAACTGTTTTACAAATATGTTAACCGTCCGTTGCTATTTCTTTCTACAGATTTCGTTGTTGGAGTTAAACTTCTTACCAACAACTGGGACTAAGCTCACCAAACAGCAGCTTATTTTAGCTCGTAAGTATCTAGTCATCACAACACAATGCTAACTAGCGGACGTTAGCTGGGTCATTCCTACAATGCAATGCCTTTTCTGGCCCCAAGAAATATCAGTTCTAATGTCGTGTAAAATGTGGATTCCAAAAGGTTTAAAATATAACGTCAGGTGTGCTTTACCGTAACAACACCAAAATATGGATCCTGAAAGTGAATTTTATGCATTTTAAACACTTTGTCAGTGGATGTAGGCGTTTATGCCATGTCCCCAGTGTGTCCCGGATATCACTTTCCACCCTGTTAGTTTGTAATTCTCCATTTAAGAAAACAACCCCTTACTACAATGACACCACATTCAGGAAGTGTCATAATTTATTTGGTGGGAAAACTATGGTGCAAAGCTAATTAAATATAAACACTCAGTTTGATCTATTTGTAAATGTTTCATGTTAGGCTAAATTATAGCGAATAAACATGTTAAATGTGTTTGATAGAGAAGTTAAAATCCTGTTCAAGTGTTCACCAATATGCTAGCTCAATCTTGCTCACTCACAGAGCTATGGCCAAGTTAGGCTCAAAATCAAATGTCAACCCTGTTAGGTTCCACCCTGTTATGATTATGCACCTAACAAATTGGAAAATGCACCCAAAAATGTTGTATGTGCCTGAGCTTGACCAATATGGTTTTGTGAAAGTCAAACTTGGCCTTTTTCTGATAGTATGTATGTGGACCTGTCCTCTCTGCTGCCCTCTATACACACACACACACACACAGTTGAAGTCCTGTGTAGCTCAGTTGGTAGAGCATGGCGTTTGCAACGCCAGGGTTGTGGGTTCGATTCCAACGGGGGACCAGTATGAAAATGTATGCACTGACTAACTGTAAGTCGCTCTGGATAAGAGCGTCTGCTAAATGACTAAAATGTAAATGTTAAGTCGTAAGTACACTTAGGTTGGGGTCATTAAAACTAGTTTTTCAACCACTCCACAAATTTCTTGTTAACTATAGTTTGGGCAAGTCGTTTAGGACATCTACTTTGTGCATGACACAAGTCATTTTTCCAACAATTGTTTACAGACAGATTATTTCACTTATAATTCACTGTATCACAATTCCAGTGGGTCAGAAGTTTGCATACACTAAGTTGACTGTGCCTTTAAACAGCTTGGAAAATTCCAGAAAATGATGTCATAGCTTTAGAAGCTTCTGATAGGCTAATTGACATCAATTTAGTCAATTGGAGGTGTACCTGTGGAGGTATTTCAAGGCCTACCTTCAAACTCTGTGCCTCTGCTTGACATCATGGGAAAATGAAAATAAATCAGCCAAGACCTCAGTAAAAAATTGTAGACCTCCAAAAGTCTGGTTCATCCTTGGGACCAATTTCCAAACGCCTGAAGGTACCGCGTTCATCTGTACAAACAATAGTACGCAAGTATAAACACCATGGGACCACGCAGCCGTCATACCGCTCAGGAAGGAGACGCGTTCTGTCTCCTAGATATTAACATACTTTGGTGCGAAAAGTGCAAATCAATCCCAGAACAACAGTAAAGGACCTTGTGAAGATGCTGGAGGAAACCGGTACAAAAGTATCTATATCCACATTAAAACGAGTCCTATATTTACATAACCTGAAAGGCCGCTCAGCAAGGAAGAAGCCACTGCTCCAAAACCACCATACAAAAGCCAGACTACGGTTTGCAACTGCACATGGGGACAAAGATTGTAGTTTTTGGAGAAATGTCCTCTGGTCTGATGAAACATAAATAGAACTGTTTGGCCATAATGACCATCGTTATGTTTGGAGGAAAAAGGGGGAGCTTGCAAGCCGAAGAACACCATCCCAACCGTGAAGCATGGGGGTGGCAGCATCATGCTGTGGGGGTGCTTTGCTGCAGGAGGGACTGGTGCAATTCACAAAATAGATGGCATCATGAGGAAGGAAAATTATGTGGATATATTGAACGTCTCAAGACATCAGTCAGGAAGTTAAAGCTTGGTCGCAAATGGGTCTTCCAAATGGACAATGACCCCAAGCATACTTCCAAAGTTGTGGCAAAATGTCTTAAGGACAACAAAGTCAAGGTATTGGAGTGGCCATCACAAAGCCCTGACTTCAATCCTATAGAACATTTGTGAGCAGAACTGAAAAAGTGTGTGCGAGCAAGGAGGCCTACAAACCTGACTCAGTTACACCAGCTCTGTCAGGAGGAATGTGCCAATTCACCCAATTTATTGTGGGAAGCTTGTGGAAGGCTACCAGAAACGTTTGACCCAAGTTACATTTACATTTTAGTCATTTAGCAGACGCTTTTTTCCAGAGCGACTTAGTTAGTGAATGCATACATGTTTTTTATAGTTGGAATGACCAAGCTAGCTCATAGCCTCTTTGCTCCATAGTTGGAATGACCAAGCTAGCTCATTAGCTCATAGCCTCTTCGCTCATAGTTGAATGACCTTATAGCCTCTTCGCTCATAGTTGGAATGACCAAGCTAGCTCATAGCCTCGCTCCATAGTTGGAGACCAAGCTAGCTCATAGCCTCTTCTCCATAGTTGGAATGACCAAGCTAGCTCATAGCCTCTTCGCTCCATAGTTGGAATGACCAAGCTAGCTCATAGCCTCTTCGCTCCATAGTTGGAATGACCAAGCTAGCTCATAGCCTCTTCGCTCCATAGTTGGAATGACCAAGCTAGCTCATAGCCTCTTCGCTCCATAGTTGGAATGACCAAGCTCTAGCCTCTTTGTTGGAACCAAGCTAGCTCATAGCCTCTTCGCTCCATAGTTGGAATGACCAA
Source organism: Coregonus clupeaformis (assembly GCF_020615455.1). Lineage (NCBI taxonomy): Eukaryota > Metazoa > Chordata > Actinopteri > Salmoniformes > Salmonidae > Coregonus > Coregonus clupeaformis. Next base: position 30,980,648 of record NC_059197.1, on the reverse strand, counting down.
GCTAGCTCATAGCCTCTTCCCTCAGTAAGACCTGTAACAGTGCAGGGGGGCGATGAAACAACAAAGCCCCATTCATTTTCAATGGAGGGAAGTGAAGTGGGTGGAGGGACCGTTGGGCAATGCGAGGGGGCGAAAAGCAGAAGATTATGGATACGCTAATAACATACATGTCTCTCCGCCCTAAGAATGAGGCACAGGCGGCCTGTCTAGCTCCCGCCTCTCTTTGGATTGGTGGACACGTCTCATTATTGTAATCCTTTTCTGAATATTCGATGAGGGTTGTTGCAGTCAACCGCCTGTATTGAAAGGAGAGCGACTCAATGCTACTAGCCTCATGCTCTGAATATGCATAGCTATCTGGAGAAAACTCTGATATAGTGTTTTTTCTCTGTGGCTGGGATGTCACCTGTACTACTTATATCAGTACACTAATAACTTAAGTGTTACCAAACTTCTATTAGATCAAATAAACCTCACGTAGCAAATAAGACATTCATTTTTTGGTTGACCAAATTCAACACTCTAAAACTCCTTGCTTGGTGTGCGAAACAATGAAAATACGCCACCTGCTGGAGGGAGAGCGTTTTCTGCTGAGTTGGGCCTCTCTGGGAAAGATTAACTTTATGCAAATACTCTATCGCAACGTTATTGACCAATAGAAGCTCACTAGAGCTTCCAGACCCTGCTGGATTGGCTGTTTATACCTATAACTACCTAGCCTGCTTACTAGCACCCACATGAGGGTGAAGGGCTGGTAAATGTGTTTTTGGGGTACGGGATGTCGTCTTCAGCGACGGGAGATCTGTGTACAGGTCTCCCGGAGCGAAGAGGCTAGCTGCCTCGTTTTTTGTTGACATGTCTTCCTGTGTGCTTGTCAATAGAAAGGACTTCCGGAGTCATTGCTCAGAATCAGCTGCATCATTTCAGTGTGTGATAACTAGGATATATCAGGGTTTGATCATATGAGCTGGATGACAACAGTGGCTAACATATTTCTACATTGTTTGTCAGGTGATGTTCTGGAGATCGGGGCTCTGTGGGGTATCCTGAAGAAGGACATCCCCTCCTTTGAGAGATACATGTCCCAGCTGAAATGCTATTACTTTGATTACAAGTAATGTCACTTGTTTGTTTCATATTCAAAATAATACTTGTCTTTCTCAATGTATTCCCAGAGCATGTCAACCTATGCTTGTTCAGTAGTCAACTAGATCAGTTGTCTCCCACTCTTCATCCTCCATCCAGGGATGAGTTGCCAGAGTCCTCTTACATGCACCAGCTGCTGGGTCTGAACCTGCTCTTCCTGCTGTCCCAGAACCGTGTGTCAGAGTTCCACACGGAGCTGGAGAGGCTGACTGCTAAAGACATCCAGACCAACGTATACATCCGACACCCCGTCTCCCTAGAGCAGGTGACTGCCGCCGCTTCAGACGTGTGCCTCATCTCCCTTCGTTGACTTCTTACTTTTACTATTTTCAACAGGAACTTCTTCGCTGGTTCTCATCTCTTCTCAGTTTTATCTTTGTGGAGCCATGTAACTTCCCATGTGTAGAACTGGCTTGTATAATGTCTGTTTTTCCTGTCAGTACCTGATGGAGGGGAGCTACAACAAGGTGTTTCTGGCCAAAGGGAACATCCCTGCTGAGAGCTACACCTTCTTCATAGACATTCTGCTAGACACCATCCGGTAAGAGACAGCATGACTTCTGACATGGGATGAATTCATATTGCCTGGAAATGGCAGATGCATGGATTCGGTGAGTCGTCCTTGTGGTCCAGCGATGGCATGGTGTGATTTGTTATCCGTCTTGTTTCCAGTGATGAGATTGCTGGGTGCATAGAGAAGGCGTATGAACAGATCCAGTTCAACGAAGCTACCAGAGTGCTCTTCTTCTCCTCCCCGAACAACATGACAGAGTATGCCAAGAAGGTTAGTTCATGTCCGTTCTACTCTGTTGTGTGCCCTACTGAACACTAGCCTGGTCCAAGATCTGTTTGTGCTTGACATAAGAGTCGGCTTTACAGCACAAACAGATCTGGGACCGGGCTAACTGATCATGCCCCTGGATTTGAGAGAATGGGAGATCCGTAGAACTTGAGTTTAGTCCAGCGGGGCTGGACCCAGAGCCTCATCATATATTAAAGTTGTGTGTGTGTTTTGCAGCGGGGCTGGACCCAGAGCCCAGACGACTACTACTCGTTCAGCAGCCAACAGCAGAGGACAGAGGAAGTCAACATCCCCTCCACTGAGCTGGCTACGCAGGTCATCGAATATGCTCGGCAGCTGGAGATGATTGTTTAGAGAGAGCATCATACTGCAGAAGCTAGCTATATTCATCTGACACCTTAGACCCAGACCCAGACACATGCAGACATACAGATTGTCAGACTGGTAGATTTTCCAACACTTTTGTTCTCTTCCACTCCCCCTGCTTCTCACGGCTCTGATAAGAGACTGGGCATGAGTGTTTCTACATCCTCTAGTCTGACCGTATGTTTACACATTGGAGTAATGTACTGAAATAAAGTTGTGGCATCACTTCACAACTAAGGCCAGTCTGTTCCGTGGCTCCTGACGGCTTTGTCCACCTTTGGGAATTACCCTGAGTTTAAAGATTGAAGTGTTGGCACATTCTAATGGCCAAGTTTCCATTTACCCTAACTGCATTGAGGAACTTGATGTGAACGTTTGGAGAGTTTGTGTCTAGGGAATAGGGTGTAATTTGAGATTTTCTCTGTCCATTTACTAATGCATAGTGTGCTGCAAAACAGTGGCCATATAGTGAGTCTTCCATGTCTCTAAATGGTTGACATCCTGCATTACACCTGGTATTTGGGTTATCCTTGTCCTCTGAGGTATTTTTTTTTTTTTACTCTGTAGTGCTCACAGAAGTCTATTTCAATGCCCTGGCCTCGTCTCCTAGCAACTGACAAAGAATTGCTGTAAAAGTATTTGTTAAATGTTTGGTTTAATTTCTTGCCCCCCCTCCCTCAATGGTTTGTAATCTAATTGATCTGGAAAATACAAATGTTTGTTTCTGTAAGATTATCAACAATTTGACATTTAAAATATTAAAATCTTTTTCTGACTTGTGGTCTACTTTATAATTTGAAGTGTACTTTAACAGGTAATTTAACATTACTATATTACTCAATTAGATTATTTAATCCATGCTTTATTTTGAAGATCAGTTTCATGTAGTATAAATATTTCCTAAACACATAGCTAGTGTGACTCCAATATTGGTGAATGAGCATGTGTTGTCACTGGTGCGTCTCTCCTCGCTCTCGCAGCGCTAGGGAGGCGGCTAGGGTTGCCGTGGTGACCCAGGGAGGCTCGCACAGGTAGTTTCTGCTCACGTTCAACCTGATGGGAGAGGAAGACAGAGAAGAGACGGGTTGACTTTCTTCACTGGGGGACTAGAAATGATCAAGCTAGTATAGGAATGGAACAGGATATTTTCTTTCCTACATGACCTGGTACCATAGCTTGACACATTCATATCGATAGTGTTATATCAAACTTCACTCACGGGGGGATGAGTTATCAAATGATGGAGCCAATGCTGTGTAGCTGTGTTGGTGTGACTCACCACTTGGTGACGTTGGGTGGCAGCGCTGAATTAGTGGCACGGTGCTGGCAGCGGGCATGACGCGAGCAGAATTTGTCCACCATGAACGGGTGCCAGCGGCCTGATGGGCGGGGAGGGCAGTTGGGAGACAGAGGAGAGGCTGGTGGGATATCCTCCATTTCCTCCTCTTTATTCTTGGACTGAGACACTGCTTGTTTCTGTTTCTTCCTGGACCTGGGTGGAGAGGCTGGGGGGTTGGACACTTTAGGTGCTGTGGGGTCTGCAGTGGGTTTGTGGTCTGAGGCTTGTAGTAACTGGGTAGTGGGTATGGCAGCAGTAGTAGCTGTGGAGGGTTAGTAGTAGTAGTAGTAGCTGTGGAGGGGTTAGTAGTTTTAGGTGTGAAGGGGTTCATGCCACTGTACCACTCCTCGAAGGCTGTGTCTACCTCTGTAGGATCAGCCACCTCCCTCAGCGTCACCTTGCTGCCCAGTGTTGTAGACATGCTGAACGTAGAGAAGCCATCAGGATAATGGAACTCATTAGAGTACTTCTGAAACCTCTCCATCAGCTGTGTTGCCTCGTCGAACATGGGCCACTGGGCATTGGACAGGTGCCAGTCAGTGTAGTGTGTCATAGTGAATCCTGATGCTTCCTCTGTAGAGGGTTTGGGCTCTGGCTGTTTATTGCTCTCTGTAGTGGCTCTGGCTTCTGCCTGTCCTCTTGAGAGCTTCTGTCCCTGCTTGGTGGTGATAGGGCCTCGATATCGGCTTAGGGCTGGTGTTGGTGTGAGGGGTCGTGGTGGTGCTGAAGCTGGTGTTGGTGTGAGGGGTCGTGGTGGTGCTGAAGCTGGTGTTGGTGTGAGAGGTTGAGCTGGAGCTCGAGGTGAAGCTCTGAGTAGCTCTGTAGAGAGCTGGTTCTCTCTGCTGCCGTCTGCTGGCTGAGCCCTGGACCTGTCCTCTCTGCTGCCGTCTGCTGGCTGAGCCCTGGACCTGTCCTCTCTGCTGCCCTCTGCTGGCTGAGCCCTGGACCTGTCCTCTCTGCTGCCCTCTGCTGGCTGAGCCCTGGACCTGTCCTCTCTGCTGCCCTCTGCTGGCTGAGCCCTGGACCTGTCCTCTCTCATCTGCTTCAGCCTCAGTCTGGCAGCCTGGAAACGCCCGCACACAGAGTAGGGAGAGAAGGTGAGCCGGCTGCTGCTTCCTGTTCCCGCTGGTTTACCGGTGCCGCTCGTGGTGCCACCACTCGGGGTGCTACCAGCCCCCTGAGCCTCAGGGGCTGCTTTAGTCTGAGCCTGAGGTTGGGTTTTAGACGGTTTCTCTTTCTGGGTTTGTGCTGAAGGTGTGGTAGTCCCCAGAGAAAAGGAGAAGTTGTTTGGGACGGGTGCTGCTAAAGTTCCAGGTGGTTTGTCTGGTTTGCTAGCAGGCTCTGGGTTGTTTTGTGGCTGGCATGCTGGCTGTATTGTCTGGGCAGCAGTGTTGAAGTCATCGTCTGACTTTGAGGTCTTGCCTTTCTGGGCCTTGGCCTCTCTGTGAGCAGGCTTAAGGTGTGGAACCACTCCGTTCAGAGCTGCCCTGACTGCAGCCTGCCTCAGGGGGGTGGGAGCGGGAGGCAGACTCTCCTGCTTCTTCACATACTCCATCCTGAGGAGGGAGGGGATTGGGGAACATGACAACCTGACTGACCCCTATACACAAACTACACCAAAAATGCACTTATGTAGTAGTAAGAAATATGTATTAAAACCATTTTTATCAGGGGTCTAAAGTACTTAAGTAAAAATACTTTAAAGTACTACTTAAGTCGTTTTTGTGGTTATCTGTACTTTACTATTTATATTTTTGACTACTTTTACTTCATTACATTGCTAAATAAAATAATGTACTTTTTACTCCATACATATTCCCTGACTCCCAAAAGTACTCGTTACATTTTCAATTCTTAGCAAGACAGGAAAATGGTCCAATTCCCACACTTATCAAGAGAACAACACAATGCTAACTAGCGAACGTTAGCTGGGTCATTCCTACAATGCAATGCCTTTTCTGGCCCCAGGAAATATCAGTTCTAATGTCGTGAAAATGTGGATTCCAAAAGGTTTAAAATATAACGTCAGGTGTCCTTTACCGTAACAACACCAAAAGATGGATCCTGAAAGTGAATTTTAAACACTTTTTGTAGGTGTTTATGCCATGTCCCCAGTGTGTCCCTGATATCACTTTCCACCCTGTTAGTGGACCAGCTCAGCTGGTAGAGCACGGCGCTTGTAACGCCAAGGTAGTGGGTTCGATCCCCGGGACCACCCATACACAAAAATGTATGCACGCATGACTGTAAGTTGCTTTGGATAAAAGCGTCTGCTAAATGGCATATTATATTATAGTTTGTTGTAATTCTCCATTTAAGAAAACAACCCCTTACTACAATGACACCACATTCAGGAAGTGTCATAATTTATTTGGTGGGAAAACTATGGTGCAAAGCTAAATAAATATAAACACTCAGTTTGATCTATTTGTAAATGTTTCATGTTAGGCTAAATTATAGAGAATAAACATGTTAAAATGTGTTTGATAGAGAAGTTAAAATCCTGTTCAAGTGTTCACCAATATGCTAGCTCAATCTTGCTTACTCAGAGCTATGGCCAAGTTAGGCTCAAAATCAAATGTCAACCCTGTTAGGTTCCACCCTGTTAGGATTATGCACCTAACAAATTGGAAAATGCACCCAAAAATGTTGTATGTGCCCACGCACGCACGCACGCACGCACGCACGCGCACACACACACACACACAGAGTCCCGTGTAGCTCAGTTGGTAGAGCATGGCGTTTGCAACGCCAGGGTTGTGGGTTCGATTCCAACGGGGGGCCAGTATGAAAATGTATGCACTGACTAACTGTAAGTCGCTCTGGATAAGAGCGTCTGCTAAATGACTAAAATGTAAATGTAAACATCCCTGATTATCCCTACTGCCTCTGATCTGGCCGACTCACTAAACACATGCTTCATTTGTAAATTATGTCTGAGTGTTGGAGTGTGCCCCTGGCTATCTGTAAATTTAAAAAACAAGAACATTGTGCTGTCTGGTTTGCTTAATATAAGGAATTTGAAATGATTTATACTTTTACTTTTGATACTTAAGTATATTTTAGCAATTCAATTGACTTTTGATACTTAAGTATATTTAAAACCAAATACTTTTAGACTTTCATTCAAGTAGTATTTTACTGGGTGTCTCAGTTTTACTTGAGTCATTTTCTATGAAGGAATCTTTACTTTACTCAAGTATGATAGATGGGTAATTGTTCCACCACTGATTTTTATACCCCACCCATCTTCAGTCTCGTGGTCAAATCACATAATGTACTAGGAATCTCGAAAACCAAGCAGACAGACAGACAGATAGATAGACAGAGGGACATACAGACCAGTGGAGGCTGCTGAGGGGAGGACGGCTCATAATAATGGCTGGAACGGAGCAAATGGAATGGCATCAAACACCTGGAAACCATGTTTGATGTATTTGATACCGTACCACTGATTCCGCTCCAACCATTACCACGAGTCTGTCCTCCCCAATTAATAATAATAATAATAATATGCCATTTAGTAGCCGCTTTTATCCAAAGCGACTTACAGTCATGTGTCCATACATTTTTACGTTTGGGTGGTCCCGGGGATCGATTAAGGTTCCACCAACCTCCTGTGAGACAGACAGATAGACAGAGGGACAGACAGACAGCTAGACAGACAGATATACAGAGGGACAGACAGACAGCTAGACAGACAGATATACAGAGGGACAGACAGACAGCTAGACAGACAGATAGACAGAAGGACAGACATACAGCTAGACAGACAGATATACAGAGGGACAGACAGACAGCTAGACAGACAGATATACAGAGGGACAGACAGACAGCTAGACAGACAGATATACAGACAGAGAGACAGATGGAGGGACACCTATGTGAGAATGCTGTTCATTGAATACAGCTCAGCGTTCAACACCGTAGTGCCCACAAAGCTCATCACTAAGCTAAGAACCCTGGGACTAAACACCTCCCTCTGCAACTGGATCCTGGACTTCCTGACGGGCCGCCCCCAGGTGGTAAGGGTAGGTAACAACACATCCGCCACACTGATCCTCAACACGGGGGCCCCTCAGGGGTGCGTGCTCAGTCCCCTCCTCTACTCCTTGTTCACCCACGACTGCGTGGCCAAGCATGACTCCAACACCATCATCAAGTTTGCTGACGACACAACAGTGGTAGGCCTGATCACCGACAACAATGAGACAGCCTATAGGGAGGAGGTCAGAGACCTGGTAGTGTGATGCCAGGACAACAACCTCTCCCTCAACGTCAGCAAGACAAAGGAGCTGATCGTGGACTACAGGAAAAGGAGGGCCCAACACGCCCCCATTCACATCGACGGGGCTGTAGTGGAGCGGGTCGATAGTTTCAAGTTCCTTGTTGTCCACATCACCAACAAACTATCATGGTCCAAACACACCAAGACAGTTGTGAAGAGGGCACGACAACGCCTTTTCCCCCTCAGGAGACTGAAAAGATTTGGCATGGGTCCCCAGATCCTCAAAAAGTTATACAGCTGCACCATCGAGAGCATCCTGACCGGTTGCATCACCGCCTGGTATGGCAACTGCTCAGCATCTGATCGTAAGGTGCTACAGAGGGTAGTGCGTACAGCCCAGGTCATCACTGGGGCCAAGCTTCCTGCCATCCAGGACATCTATACCAGGCAGAGTGTCAGAGGTGTCACGCCCTGGCTCTGGGGACTATGTTATGTTGAGCCAGGGTGTGTAAGTCTATGTTTGTATATCTATGTTGGCCTGAGTGACTCCCAATCAGAGGCAACGAGTGTCAGCTGGTTGTCTCTGATTGGGAGCCATATTTAACTGTCGGTCTTTTCACTTTGTGTTTGTGGTTTCTTGTTCCGTGTTTGTTGGTTTATGTAACCAGGGACGTCACGTTTCGTTTTTGTTGTTTTGATCGTGTGATCATCTTGATAAAATAAAATGTTCGCATTCAACGCTGCGCCTTGGTCCTCCTCATTGGTAGACGATCGTGACAGAAGAAACCACCATAACAGGACCAAGCAGCGTGAAGAAGAGAGAGGATGGACTTGGGAGCAGTGGAGTAGGAGTCTCGACTGGGCCAAGCCAAGAGAAGAGGAGAGAGGTTGGACTTTGGAGCAGTGGGGTGAGAGTCTGGCGAGAACGATGGAGGCCTGGCCCACGGGGAGGAGAGACCCCCAGAAATTTTTTAGGTTGGGGCTCACGACGTCGGTGCAGCAGGAGGCCGCGATAGAGCGGTCCAGCGGGTTGGCAGAGGAGGCCGCCAGGTTACGGGAGTCACTGGTCACCAGGGGGAAGGAGGTTGTAGAGGCACGGCGAGAGGTACTGGCGTGTGTTGCCAGTCCGGTCCGGCCTGTTCCTGATCCCCACGTAGGGCCAGTGGTGTGTGTTCCCAGTACGGGCCGGCCTGTTCCTGCCACTCCCACCAAGTCTGTGGTGCGCATCGCCAGCCCAGTCCGGCCCATCCAAGCTCCCCGCACCAAGTCAGTGGTGCGCGTCGTCAGCCCGGTCCGGCTCATTCCTGCTCCCCGCACCAAGTCTGTGGTGCGCGTCACCAGCCCCTGTCCGGCCCGTTCCTGCTCTCCGCACCAAGTCTGTGGTGCGCGTCGCCAGCCCAGTCCGGCCCATTCCTGCTCCCCGCACCAAGTCTGTGGTGCGTTTGCGTCAGCCCTGTCCGGCCCGTTCCTGCTCTCCGCACCAAGTCGGTGGTGCGCGTCGCCAGCCCAGTCCGGCCCATCCAAGCTCCCCGCACCAAGTCAGTGGTGCGCGTCGTCAGCCCGGTCCGGCTCATTCCTGCTCCCCGCACCAAGTCAGGGAGTGCGCTCGTCAGCCCGGTCCGGCCCGTTCCTGCTCCCCGCACCAAGTCAGTGGTGTGCCCGTCAGCCCAGTCCGGCCTGTCCCTGCTCCACGCACCAAGCCTACGGTGTGCGTCGTCAGCCTGGTAAGGCCCGTTCCTCCTCCACGCACCAAGCCAGGGGGTGCGCATCGTCAGTCCAGCACAACCCGTGCCTGGGTCATGTCCGAGCCGGATCCGCCGCCGAGGCGGAGTGCCCACCCGGTCCCTCCCCTGTTGTGGTTGTTTGGCGCGGTCGGAGTCCGCGCCTTTGGGAGGGTACTGTCACGCCCTGGCTCTGGGGACTATGTTATGTTGAGCCAGGGTGTGTAAGTCTATGTTTGTATATCTATGTTGGCCTGAGTGACTCCCAATCAGAGGCAACGAGTGTCAGCTGGTTGTCTCTGATTGGGAGCCATATTTAACTGTCGGTCTTTTCACTTTGTGTTTGTGGTTTCTTGTTCCGTGTTTGTTGGTTTATGTAACCAGGGACGTCACGTTTCGTTTTTGTTGTTTTGATCGTGTGATCATCTTGATAAAATAAAATGTTCGCATTCAACGCTGCGCCTTGGTCCTCCTCATTGGTAGACGATCGTGACAAGAGGAAGGCCCCCCAAAATTGTCAAAGACTCCAGCCACCCTAGTCATAGACTGTTCTCTCTGCTACTGCACGGCAAACGGTTCCTGGAGTGCCAATTCTAGGTCCAAAAGGCTCCTTAACAGCTTCTACCCCCAAGCCATAAGACTGCTGAACAATTAATCAAATGGCTACCTGGACTATTTACATTGACCCCCCCCCCCCCCTTATTTCTACACTGCTGCTACTCGCTGTTTATTATCTATGCATAGTCACTTTACCCCTACCTACATGTACAAATGACCTCACATTGACTCGGTACCGGTACCCCCTGTATATAGCCTTGTTATTGTTATTTTATTGTGTTACTTTTTTTTTTTTTTTTACTTTCGTTTATTTAGTAAATATTTTCTTAAATCTATTTTCTTAAAACTTCATTGTTGGTTAAGGGCTTGTAAGGAAGCATTTCACGGTAAGGTCTACACCTGTAGTATTCGGCGCATGTGACAAATAAAATTTGATTTGATTTGAAAGACAGACAGATACAGAGACAGATAGATAGACAGGCAGACAGAGACAGACAGACAGACATATATACAGACAAAGGGACAGACAGACGGAGGACAAACCAGGGACTCACCTATGCTCAATCTTTTTCAGAATCTTTTTAGAGAGCACAAAGTTTGGAGGCACTTTGAGAGAACCAGAGGGTTTGTCTTTATTCTCAGTGCTGCTGGTTGTGCCCTTGTTCCTGTTGCCAGTGTCACCACTAGGGGTGCTGGTTTTCTCTGTCTCTGGAAGTCCAGCCTTCAGTTCATCATAACTAATAGGTGTTCCGTCAGGTCTCCTAACCTTAATTGGCTCTCTAAGCCTCCTCGCTGGTTTAGTAGTAGCAGTGGGTGGTGCTATGGGTTTAGTAGTAGCAGTGGGTGGTGCTATGGGTTTAGTAGTAGCAGTGGGTGGTGCTATGGGTTTAGTAGTAGCAGTGGGTGGTGCTATGGGTTTAGTAGTAGCAGTGGGTGGTGCTATGGGTTTAGTAGTAGCAGTGGGTGGTGCTATGGGTTTAGTAGTAGCAGTGGGTGGTGCTATGGGTTTAGTAGTAGCAGTGGGTGGTGCTATGGGTTTAGTAGTAGCAGTGGGTGGTGCTATGGGTTTAGTAGTAGCAGTGGGTGGTGCTATGGGTTTAGTAGTAGCAGTGGGTGGTGCTATGGGTTTAGTAGTAGCAGTGGGTGGTGCTATGGGTTTAGTAGTAGCAGTGGGTGGTGCTATGGGTTTAGTAGTAGCAGTGGGTGGTGCTATGGGTTTAGTAGTAGCAGTCGGTGGTGCTATGGGTTTAGTAGTAGCAGTGGGTGGTGCTATGGGTTTAGTAGTAGCAGTGGGTGGTGCTATGGGTTTAGTAGTAGCAGTGGGTGGTGCTATGGGTTTAGTAGTAGCAGTGGGTGGTGCTATGGGTACACTCTTTCTATTCTCAGTGCTGCCGGTTGTGACCTTGTTGTTGCCAGTGTCACCACTAGGGGTGCTGGTGTTATGAGGAGACCTAAGGGAAGCCTTTTTCACTGCTTTCACTGCCACTGGTCTCTGCTGTGTTGGCTGTGGGTTGGGGGCCACTGGTGCTGGTCTCTGCTGTGTTGGCTGAGGGTTGGGGGCCACTGGTGCTGGTCTCTGCTGTGATGGCTGTGGGTTGGGGGCCACTGGTGCTGGTCTCTGCTGTGATGGCTGAGGGTTAGGGGCCACTGGTGCTGTTCTCTGCTGTAATGGCTGTGGGTTGGGGGCCACTGGTGCTGGTCTCTGCTGTGATGGCTGTGGGTTGGGGGCCACTAGTGCTGGTCTCTGCTGTGTTGGCTGAGGGTTGGGGGCCCAGGCTGCCTCCTGCGATGGGCCCTGTGGATGAGGTTTTGGTAAAGAAGTGGACTGGGATGGGCGAGGGGGTCTTATAGGGGTATGCCAGGAAGGAGAGGAGGGGGTAGGAATAGCCTGCATGCTCATTGGGCTCTCTGTGGAGAGACTTGATAGAGACAGGGTCGCCTGCAGTGGGCATAGAGAAGCTTGCCCCATGTTCACAGTGAAGTCTGGGATGCCCTTGAACTGACTGGGTGGCACAGGGGATAAGAGCTTGGGGGTGGGAGAGAAAGGGGTGGAAACCTTGGTGTTGGTCTTTTCTGTCTCTTTCGGTTTTCCCTTCTCAATGTCGCCCCTCCCGAGGCTTTTCTCGGGCTGTTGCTCCTGCTCTGAGTGGCTGTTGCCCATCCTCTCTCACTTTAATTTCCTGAAAGTGAAAATAACTATTATGTCTCTGTAATATAATCAACAAATAAATCAATTGTATTTGATTAAGCCCTAAATACATCAACAGCTGTCACAAAGTGCTTTACAGATACCCAGCCTATCATCTCTCTCTAATAGACCTACAGTGCATTCAGAAAGTATTCACACCCCCTGACTTTTTCCACATTTTGTTCCGTTACGAAGTGGGATTAAAATGGATTTAATTGTAATTTGTTTCAACGATCTACACAAAATACTCTGTAAGGTCAAAGTGGAGGACAAATTCTAACATTTTTTATTTATTAATGCAAAATAAAACAATAATATATTGTTTGATTAGATAAGTATTCAACCCCCTGAGTCAATCCATTACAGCTGTGAGTCTTTCTGAGTAAGAGCTTTGCTAACCTGGATTGTACAATATTTGCCCATTATTCTTTTTTAAATTCTTCAAGCTCTGTCAAGTTGGTTGTTGATCATTGCTAGACAGCAATTTTCAAGTCTTGCCATAGATGTTCAAGCCGATTTAATTCAAAACTGTAACTAGGCCCGCCAGGAACATTCAATGTGTTGGAAAGCAGACTGAACCAGGTTTTCCTCTAGGACTTTGCCTGTGCTTAGCGCTATTCCTTTTCTTTTTATCCTAAAAACTCCCTAGTCCTTATCGATGATAAGCATACCCATAACATGATGCTGCCACCACCATGCTTGAAAATATGAAGAGTGGTACTCAGTGATGTGTTGTGTTGGATTTGCCCCAAACATAAGGCTTTGTATCAGTGGTGTAAAGTACTTAGGTAAAAATACTTTAAAGTACTACTTAAGTAGTTTTTTGGTGTATCTGTACTTTACTTTACTATTTATACTTTTGACACTTTTACTTTTACTCCACTACATTCCTAAATAAAATAATGTACTTTTTACTCCATACTTTTCCCCTGACACCCAAAAGTACTCGTTACATTTAGAATGTTTAGCAGGTGTGAGAGTTCAGTGACCAGCCAGAGGAAGATGACACGACAGCACCCTCCTCAGGGGATAGGGACTCAGTGTAAAGCCAATTAGCACACAGCTGGGCCCACTAATTACTTTGTGTCTTCCTCTATATAGGTGGGCAAGGAGGAGCTGAGGGTGGGATTGGGAGTAGAGACGGGGACCTGGGAGGCCGTCGTATTATCCTACCTCAGAGAAAGCTTCTTCGTCTGGGGCACCTTGTCTCTCTGTTAACCAAGGCAGACTATAGATAGAGAGAAGCGTTCCTCCAGTAACTATTATGTGTAGATGATAGTCTAAAGACAGGACTATAATGTGTAGATGATAGTCTAAAGACAGGACTATAATGTGTAGATGATAGTCTAAAGACAGGAGTATAATGTGTAGATGATAGTCTAAAGACAGGACTATAATGTGTAGATGATAGTCTAAAGACAGGACTATAATGTGTAGATGATAGTCTAAAGACAGGACTATAATGTGTAGATGATAGTCTAAAGACAGGACTATAATGTGTAGATGATAGTCTAAAGACAGGACTATAATGTGTAGATGATAGTCTAAAGACAGGACTATAATGTGTAGACGATAGTCTAAAGACAGGAGTATAATGTGTAGATGATAGTCTAAAGACAGGACTATAATGTGTAGACAATAGTCTAAAGACAGGAGTATAATGTGTAGACGATAGTCTAAAGACATGAGTATAATGTGTAGATGATAGTCTAAAGACAGGAGTATAATGTGTAGATGATAGTCTAAAGACTATAATGTGTAGATGATAGTCTAAAGACAGGACTATAATGTGTAGACAATAGTCTAAAGACAGGAGTATAATGTGTAGATGATAGTCTAAAGACAGGACTATAATGTGTAGATGATAGTCTAAAGACTATAATGTGTAGACGATAGTCTAAAGACAGGACTATAATGTGTAGACGATAGTCTAAAGACAGGAGTATAATGTGTAGATGATAGTCTAAAGACTATAATGTGTAGACGATAGTCTAAAGACAGGAGTATAATGTGTAGATGATAGTCTAAAGACAGGAGTATAATGTGTAGATGATAGTCTAAAGACAGGACTATAATGTGTAGATGATAGTCTAAAGACAGGACTATAATGTGTAGATGATAGTCTAAAGACAGGAGTATAATGTGTAGATGATAGTCTAAAGACTATTATGTGTAGACGATAGTCTAAAGACAGGAGTATAATGTGTAGATGATAGTCTAAAGACAGGACTATAATGTGTAGATGATAGTCTAAAGACAGGACTATAATGTGTAGATGATAGTCTAAAGACAGGACTATAATGTGTAGACGATAGTCTAAAGACAGGAGTATAATGTGCAGATGATAGTCTAAAGACAGGACTATAATGTGTAGACAATAGTCTAAAGACAGGACTATAATGTGTAGACAATAGTCTAAAGACAGGAGTATAATGTGTAGACGATAGTCTAAAGACAGGAGTATAATGTGTAGACGATAGTCTAAAGACAGGAGTATAATGTGTAGATGATAGTCTAAAGACTATAATGTGTAGATGATAGTCTAAAGACAGGACTATAATGTGTAGACGATAGTCTAAAGACAGGAGTATAATGTGTAGATGATAGTCTAAAGACAGGACTATAATGTGTAGATGATAGTCTAAAGACTATAATGTGTAGACGATAGTCTAAAGACAGGACTATAATGTGTAGACGATAGTCTAAAGACAGGAGTATAATGTGTAGATGATAGTCTAAAGACAGGACTATAATGTGTAGATGATAGTCTAAAGACAGGAGTATAATGTGTAGATGATAGTCTAAAGACAGGAGAATAATGTGTAGATGATAGTCTAAAGACAGGACTATAATGTGTAGATGATAGTCTAAAGACAGGACTATAATGTGTAGATGATAGTCTAAAGACAGGAGTATAATGTGTAGATGATAGTCTAAAGACAGGACTATAATGTGTAGATGATAGTCTAAAGACAGGAGTATAATGTGTAGATGATAGTCTAAAGACAGGAGTATAACGTGTAGATGATAGTCTAAAGACAGGACTATAATGTGTAGATGATAGTCTAAAGACAGGACTATAATGTGTAGACAATAGTCTAAAGACAGGAGTATAATGTGTAGATGATAGTCTAAAGACAGGAGAATAATGTGTAGATGATAGTCTAAAGACAGGACTATAATGTGTAGATGATAGTCTAAAGACAGGACTATAATGTGTAGATGATAGTCTAAAGACAGGAGTATAATGTGTAGATGATAGTCTAAAGACAGGACTATAATGTGTAGACAATAGTCTAAAGACAGGAGTATAATGTGTAGATGATAGTCTAAAGACTATAATGTGTAGATGATAGTCTAAAGACAGGACTATAATGTGTAGACGATAGTCTAAAGACAGGAGTATAATGTGTAGATGATAGTCTAAAGACTATAATGTGTAGATGATAGTCTAAAGACTATAATGTGTAGATGATAGTCTAAAGACTATAATGTGTAGACGATAGTCTAAAGACAGGAGTATAATGTGTAGACGATAGTCTAAAGACAGGAGTATAATGTGTAGATGATAGTCTAAAGACTATAATGTGTAGATGATAGTCTAAAGACAGGACTATAATGTGTAGACGATAGTCTAAAGACAGGAGTATAATGTGTAGATGATAGTCTAAAGACAGGACTATAATGTGTAGATGATAGTCTAAAGACTATATTGTGTAGACGATAGTCTAAAGACAGGACTATAATGTGTAGATGATAGTCTAAAACAGGAGTATAATGTGTAGATGATAGTCTAAAGACAGGACTATAATGTGTAGATGATAGTCTAAAGACAGGAGTATAATGTGTAGATGATAGTCTAAAGACAGGACTATAATGTGTAGACGATAGTCTAAAGACAGGACTATAATGTGTAGACGATAGTCTAAAGACAGGAGTATAATGTGTAGATGATAGTCTAAAGACAGGACTATAATGTGTAGATGATAGTCTAAAGACTATATTGTGTAGACGATAGTCTAAAGACAGGACTATAATGTGTAGATGATAGTCTAAAGACAGGAGTATAATGTGTAGATGATAGTCTAAAGACAGGAGTATAATGTGTAGATGATAGTCTAAAGACAGGACTATAATGTGTAGATGATAGTCTAAAGACAGGACTATAATGTGTAGACGATAGTCTAAAGACAGGAGTATAATGTGTAGATGATAGTCTAAAGACAGGACTATAATGTGTAGATGATAGTCTAAAGACAGGAGTATAATGTGTAGATGATAGTCTAAAGACA
The DNA here is from genome assembly GCF_020615455.1 of Coregonus clupeaformis. NCBI lineage: Eukaryota > Metazoa > Chordata > Actinopteri > Salmoniformes > Salmonidae > Coregonus > Coregonus clupeaformis. The sequence continues at coordinate 30,964,008 of NC_059197.1, read as the reverse complement.
GGAGTATAATGTGTAGATGATAGTCTAAAGACAGGACTATAATGTGTAGATGATAGTCTAAAGACAGGAGTATAATGTGTAGATGATAGTCTAAAGACAGGAGTATAATGTGTAGATGATAGTCTAAAGACAGGACTATAATGTGTAGATGATAGTCTAAAGACAGGGCTATAATGTGTAGATGATAGTCTAAAGACTATAATGTGTAGATGATAGTCTAAAGACAGGAGTATAATGTGTAGATGTATTATTATTTCTACTTTTACTTTTGATACTTAAGTATATTTTAGCAATAACATTTACTTTTGATCTTAAGTATATTTAAAACCAAATACGTTTAGACTTTTACTCAAGTAGTATTTTACAGGGTGACTTTCACTTTTACTTGAGTAACTTTCTATAAAAGTATCTTTACTTTTACTCAAGTATGACAGATGGGTACTTTTTACACCACTGCTTTGTATTCAGGACAAAAAGTTAATTTCTTAGCCAAATTTTTTGCAATATTACTTTAGTGCCTTATTGCAAACAGGATGCATGTTTTGGAATATTCTTATTCTGTACAGGCTTCGTTCTTTTCACTCTGTCATTTAGGTTAGTATTGTGGAGTAACTACAATGTTGTTGATCCATCCTCAGTTTTCTCCTATCACAGACATTTAACTCTGTAACTGGTTTAAAATCACCATTGGCCTCATGGTGAAATCCTTCAGCGGTTTCCTTCCTCTCCGGCAACTGAGTTAGGAAGGACGCCTGTATCTTTATAGTGACTGGGTGTATTGATATAAAAAAAAAATAAAAAAAAAGGTGAAATATATTTTTTAAATATATACCATCCAAAGTGTAATTAATAACTTCACCATGCTCAAAGGGATATTCAATGTCTGCTTTTTTTTTTTTTACCCATCTACCAATAGGTGCCCTTCTTTGCGAGGCATTGGAAAACCTACCTGGTCTTTGTCATTGAAATTGCTCGACTGAGGGACCTTACAGATAATTGTAGGTGTGGGGTACAGAGATGAGGTAGTCATTCAAAAATCACGTTAAACACTATTATTGCACACAGAGTGAGTCCATGCAAGTTATTATCTGACTTGTTAAGCACATGTTTACTCCTGAAAGTATTTAGGTTTGCCATAACAAAGGGGTTGAATACTTATTCACTCAAGACATTTCAGCTTTTCACTTTTTATTAATTTGTAAACATTTCTAAAAACATAATTCCACTTTGCCATTATGGGGTATTGTGTGTAGATCAGTGACACAAAATCAAAATTGAATCAATTTTAAATTCAGGATGTAACACAACAAAATGTGGAAAAAGTCAAGGGGTGTGAATACTTTCTGAAGGCACTGTATGCCTGTCTGTTATTGGACAGGTCTGTCTTGTAAAAGAGATTTTCAATATAATTGAGATCATCTGTATAAATAAATAATTAATAAATCATCTATGTGTCAAATCTTCAATTTGAGCCCTAAAAGAAGTGTTTCACAACAGTTCATGTTGAGCCATAGGCCTTATGTGAACCAGAACCTGGGTTTACAGGAGATGTTGAATATGGCGATTCCCCTTTAAGCCCATAAAGCAGCCATTCAACTTGCCATTCACCAGCTTTCAAGCGTAATAATGTCAAAATACGTTCGGTACTTACCAAAGAATGGAGTTTCGCTGAGCAACTATTGTCATTACTGCCGTTACAGCCTCTATGTACTTCCGAAAAAGGTCTAAATAAAAAGTTACATGCAACCATAAAAATGCCTTGTCTGGAAAGAATCTAGCTGAAGTATTGTTTTTGACTAAGTGTGCATGCGCCAAATCCACCTCTTCTGCACCTCCAATAAAATCACTCCTTAAGGCACCCACACCGGCCCATTTCTTTCCTCGAGGCCCCCACAATGGCCCTTTTTTCCCTTGAGGCCACCATTATTAGCCAGATAGGGATACTTTTGGCAAAAAAATTGACCAGCCCATCTGGCATTTGTCCGAGATGACAGATGTCCAGTCCGCCCCTTCTTAGCTAGTTTATTTCCAGACAAAAGTTGCATGTTTTTGGAAGTAACGTTACATACCGGCAATAACGACCATAGTTGCTCAGCTAAACGCCATTCTTTGGTAAGTACCGAACGTATTTTGACATAATTAAGATTGAAAAGATGGTGATGGCAAATTGAATGGCAGCTTCCTGGGTTAGGATAATGGCCATAATCCACGTCTCCTCTAAACCCAGATTCTCGTTTGTAACGGTATCACAACAAATCAAAATATCATGAACCTGTTTGAACATTAATTAATCGTAATTTTAAAAAGTAGAGAGAAATAGATCCAATCTTTTTTAAGATTTTGCCCAAGTTCCTGTTCATCCGAAAGTCAAGGTATCTACATTTAATAGTTTACAAATACAGCGAATTTACATTTGGCTAACATGAACGTTACTGGCAGTTAGCTAACGTTACCGTTATAACAACACCAATGCTAGCTAAAGTTAACTTCACTGGCTAGTTAACGTTAGCTAGCTAGCTTATTTGAAAAGTTAGCTAGCTATCTATGTACCTTGCAATGGACCTCAGACATATCATAGCGACTCCTATAAGTCACTCGTTGCAGATTCCCCAAAACTGGTATGAAGTGTGTCAATTTTCCAGTTTATTTGGTTGCGAAAATAGCGGTTGCAAAGTTAGCTAGTTAACGTTAGCTACTGTAGCTTTTAAACCAAAATAGAAGTTCGAGGGCATTCTTTTTGAGCGCGAGCTGCCAAATGAAATGGAACTCTTGGCCTCCACTGACCTCTTAGCAGCAAGGCAAACGAGATTCATTTCGTAATAAATCGACAATATGTGCATTTTTTAGATACAGACTATTTAACAGTCACAGCGCTAGTTCTACACTGAACAAAAATATAAAGTGTTGGTCCCATGTTTCATGAGCTGAAATAAAAGATCCCAGACATTTTCCATTTGCACAAAAAGCTTATTTCTCTCAAATTTTGTGCACAATTTTGTTTACATCCCTGTTAGTGAGCATTTCTCCTTTGCCAAGATAATTCATCCACCTGACAGGTGTAGCATATCAAGAAGCTGATTATTATACAGGTGCACCTTGTGCTGGGGCCAATAAAAGATCACTCTAAAATGTGCAGTTTTGTCACACAACACAATGCCACAGATGTCTCAAGTTGTGAGGGAGTGTGCAATTGACTTGCTGACTACAGGAATGTCCACCAGAGCTGTTGCCAGATAATTGAATGTTAATTTCTCTACCATAAGCCACCTCTAACGTCATTGTAGAGAATTTGGCAGTATGTCCAACCGGCCTCACAACTGCAGATCACGTGTATGGCGTGTGGGGGCGTGCGGTTTGCTGATGCCAATGTTGTGAACAGAGTGCCCCATGGTGGCGATGGGGTTATGGTATGGGCAGGCATAAGCTACGGACAACGAACACAATTGCATTTTATCGATGGCAATTTGAATGCACAGAGATACCATGACGAGATCCTGAGGCCCATTGTCGTGCCATTCATCCGCCGCCTTCACCCCATATTTCAGAATGATAATGCACGGCCCCATGTCGCAAGCATCTGTACTCAATTCCTGGAAGCTGAAAATGTCCCAGTTCTTCCATGGCATGCATACTCACTAGACCCATTGTCACCCATTGAGCATGTTTGGGATGCTCTGGATCCACATGTAAGACAGCGTGTTCCAGTTCCTGCCAATATCCAGCAACTTCACACAGCCATTGAAGAGGAGTGGGACAACATTCCACAGGCCATAATTAACAGCCTGATCCACGCCCATACTTTTTTTTTAAAGGTATCTGTGACCAACAGATGCATACAGTGCATTCAGAAAGTATTCAGACCCATTCCCTTTTTCCACATTTTGTTACGTTACAGCCTTATTCTAAAATGGATTAAATAAATAAGAATCCCCATCAATCTACACACAATACCCCATAATGACTAAGCGAAAACAGGTTTTTAAAAATGTTTGCAAAGATTTAAAAAATATGTTTAAAAGATACCTTATTTACATAAGTATTTAGACCCTTTCCTATGAGACTCGAAATGAAGCTCAGGTGCATCCTGTTTCCATTGATCATCCTTCAGATGTTTCTACAACTTGAGTGTAGTCCACCTGTAGTAAATTCAATTGATTGGACATGATTTGGAAAGGCACACACCTGTCTATATAAGGTCCCCCAGTTGACAGTGCATGTCAGAGCAAAAAACAAGCCATGAGGTCGAAGGAATTGCCCGTAGAGCTCCGAGACAGGATTGTGTCGAGGCACCGATCTGGGAAGGGTACCAAAAAATGTCTGCAGCAGTGAAGGTCCCCAAGAACACAGTGGCCTCCATCATTCTTAAATGGAAGAAGTTTGGAACCACCAAGACTCTTCCTAAAGCTGGCCGCCCGGCCAAACTGAGCAATCGGGGGAGAAAGGCCTTGGTCAGGGAGGTGACCAAGAACCCGATGGTCACTCTGACAGAGCTCCAGATTCCTCTGTGGAGACGGGAGAACCTTCCAGAAGGACAACCATCTCTGCAGCACTCCACCACTCAGGCCTTTATGGTAGAATGGCCAGACAGAAGCCACTCCTCAGTAAAAGGTACGACAGCCCACTTGGAGTTAGCCAAAAGGCGCCTAAAGACTCTCAGACCATGAGAAAGAAGATTCTCTGGTCTGATGAAACCAAGATTGAATTCTTTGTCCTGAATGCCAAGCGTCACGTCTGGAGGAAACCTGGCACTATCCCTATGGTGAAGCATAGTGGTGGCAGCATCATTCTGTGGGGATGTTTTTCAGCGGCAGGAACTGGGAGACTAGTCAGAATCGAGGGAAAGATGAACGGAGCAAAGTACAGAGAGATCCTTGATGAAAACCTGCTCCAGAGCGATCAGGACCTCAGACTGGTGCGAAGGTTCACATTCCAACAGGACAACGACCCTAAGCACACAGCCAAGATAACGCAGGAGTGGCTTCGGGACAAGTCTCTGAATGTCCAGCCAGAGCCCGGACTTGAACCCGATCGAACATCTCTGGAAAGACCTGAAAATAGCTGTGCAGCGACACTCCCCATCCAACCTGACAGAACTTGAGAAGATCTGCAGAGAAGAATGGGAGAAACTCCCCAGATACAGGTGTGCCAAGCTTGTAGCGTCATTCCCAAGAAGACTCGAGGCTGTAATCGCTGCCAAAGGTGCTTCAACAAAGTACTGAGTAAAGGGTCTGTATACTTATGTAAATGTGATAGTATGAAAAATGTATGCACTCACTAACTGTAAGTGGCTCTGGATAAGAGCGTCTGCTAAATGACTAAAATGTAAATGTAAACATCCCTGATTATCCCTACTGCCTCTGATCTGGCCGACTCACTAAACACATGCTTCATTTGTAAATTATGTCTGAGTGTTGGAGTGTGCCCCTGGCTATCTGTAAATTTAAAAAACAAGAACATTGTGCTGTCTGGTTTGCTTAATATAAGGAATTTGAAATGATTTATACTTTTACTTTTGATACTTAAGTATATTTTAGCAATTCAATTGACTTTTGATACTTAAGTATATTTAAAACCAAATACTTTTAGACTTTCATTCAAGTAGTATTTTACTGGGTGTCTCAGTTTTACTTGAGTCATTTTCTATGAAGGAATCTTTACTTTACTCAAGTATGATAAATGACTCAAATGTAAATATTTCCGTTGTTTATTTTTTTATAAATTTGTCTGTCGGGAACCCTCAAACACCTATTGATGAAACTGTAGCTGGCGACCTGAGAGAGAGAGAGAGAGAGAGAGAGAGAGAGAGAGAGAGAGAGAGAGAGAGAGAGAGAGAGAGAGAGAGAGAGAGAGAGAGAGAGAGAGAGAGAGAGAGAGAAGAGAGAGAGAGAGAGAGAGAGAGAGAGAGAGAGAGAGAGAGAGAGAGAGAGAGAGAGAGAGAGAGAGAGAGAGAGAGAGAGAGAGAGAGAGAGAGAGAGAGAGAGAGAGAGAGAGAGAGAGAGAGAGAGAGAGAGAGAGAGACTTTACATATTACTGATGTCCGATGAACAAAGTGATGGATAGGAATGGAATGCATCTTTATCAGAATGGATTGGTAGGCAGGCTGTTCATTCAGTTCTATAACACCTACATATTAACAATAACCATCACTGTCTTATTGTCTTTGGGAGCATGCCTTACAAACATGTTAACTGTAAGCCCCATATTTTTGTTCAGTACAGGTTGCCAACTGTGGGGAGGCATATTTTGCTGTCCATGGTGCTGAAATATGAGTTTCACCTCATTGTCTTGGGGGTGTGTGTCTATTTGGCTTAAACAATGTATTACAGCCCAATCAATGTAGAATTTGAAACTCTAAACAGATCTGAAACCTTTTGTAGAATAGAGATTTTTCAACCAAACAAAGATCCAGAATGCGACAGCGTAATTTATTTTGTATTGTTGCCACAAATTGGGGAGAGGTGTTAAGGCGCTGTCCACTCCGCAGGCTGAAACGGGAGTTGCGCCCCTCATTCATTGTCTCCGGCTGCACTCTGGTGGTTTGTGGTGGTGTATTATATTGTGTAAGATCCACATAATGCACTGCTCAATATAGGGCTTCCAGTTAACATGTTTGTAAGGCATGCTCCCAAAGACAAAAAGACAGTGATGGTTATTGTTAATATGTAGGTGTTATAGAACTGAATGAACAGCCTGCCTACCAATCCATTCTGATAAAGATGCATTCCATTCCTATCCATCACTTTGTTCATCGGACATCGGTAATACGTAAAGTCTCTCTCTCTCTCTCTCTCTCTCTCTCTCTCTCTCTCTCTCTCTCTCTCTCTCTCTCTCTCTCTCTCTCTCTCTCTCTCTCTCTCTCTCTCTCTCTCTCTCTCTCTCTCTCTCTCTCTCTCTGCATCCCCCTCAGGTCGCCAGCTACAGTTTCATCAATAGGTGTTTGAGGGTTCCCAACAGACAGACAGACAGACATGGCCAACATAGAGCTCTCATGCAGCCAATGATTAGTGCAGATAACCTGCTCTCAGAGCAAAACGTATTATATATTACATTTACCTTGAACAAAAATATAAACGTAACATGTAAAGTGTTGGTCCCATATTTAATGAGCTGCAATAAAAGATCCCAGAAATGTTCTATACGCACAAAAAGCTTATTTCTCTCCAATTTTGTGCACAAATCTGTTTACATCCCTGTTAGTGAGCATTTCTCCTTTGCCAAGATAATCCATCCACCTGACAGGTGTGGCATATCAAGAAGCTGATTAAACAGCATGATCATTACACAGGTGCAACTTGTGCTGGCCACAATAAAAGGCCACTCTAAAATGTGCAGTTTTGTCACACAACACAATGGCACAGATGTCTCAAGTTTTTGAAGGAGCGTGCAATTGGCATGCTGACTGTAGGAATGTCCATCAGAGCTTTTGCCAGATAATTGAATATTCATTTATCTACCATAAGCCACCTCCAATGTCGTTTTAGAGAATTTGGCACTATGTCCAACCGGCCTCACAACCGCAGACCACATGTAACCACGTCAGCCCAGGACCTGTAACCACGTCAGCCCAGGACCTGTAACCACTTCAGCCCAGGACCTGTAACCACGTCAGCCCAGGACCTGTAACCACGTCAGCCCAGGACCTGTAACCACGTCAGCCCAGGACCTGTAACCACGTCAGCCCAGGACCTGTAACCACGCCAGCCCAGGACCTGTAACCACGCCAGCCCAGGACCTGTAACCACGTCAGCCCAGGACCTGTAACCACACCAGCCCAGGACCTGTAACCACGCCAGCCCAGGACCTGTAACCACGCCAGCCCAGGACCTGTAACCACACCAGCCCAGGACCTGTAACCACGCCAGCCCAGGACCTGTAACCACGCCAGCCCAGGACCTGTAACCACGTCAGCCCAGGACCTGTAACCACGCCAGCCCAGGACCTGTAACCACGCCAGCCCAGGACCTGTAACCACGCCAGCCCAGGACCTGTAACCACGCCAGCCCAGGACCTGTAATCACGCCAGCCCAGGACCTGTAACCACGCCAGCCCAGGACCTGCGGGATCATCTGAGACCAGCCACTAGGTCAGCTGATGGAATGTCTGCACAAACTGTCAGAAACAGTCTCAGGGGAGATCATCTGCGTGCTCGTCGTCCTCACCAGGGTCTTGACCTGACTGCAGTTTGGCGTCGTAACAGTTTGCTGATGTCAACGTTGTGAACAGAGTGCCCCATGGTGGCGGTGGGGTTATGGTATGGGCAGGTATATGCTACGGACAACGAACACAATTGCATTTTATCGATAGCAATTTGAATGCACAGAGATACTGTGAAGAAATCCTGAAGCCCATTGTCGTGCCATTCATCCGCCGCCACCATGGGGCAAGGATCCGTACACAATTCTCTGGAAGCTGAAAATGTCCCAGTTCTTCCATGGCCTGCATACTCACCAGACATGAGCATGTTTGGGATGCTCTGGATCGACGTGTACGACAGCGTGTTCCAGTTCCCGCCAATATCCAGCAACTTCACACAGCCATTGAAAAGGAGTGTGACAACATCAACAGGCCACAATCAACAGCCTGAACTCTATGCGAAGAAGCTGCATGAGGCAAATGGTGGTCACAGCAGATACTGACTGGTTTTCTGATCCACGGCCCTACCTTTTTTTAAAGGTATCTGTGACCAACAGATGCATATCTGTATTCCCAGTCGTATGAAATCCATAGATTAGGCCATTATTTATTTATTTCAATTGAACTAACTCAGTAAAATCTTTTAAATTGTTGCACGTTGCATTTATATTTTGGTTCAGTGTAGTATGATATGTTACATTACCAATGTAATAGTTGTTGTACAATATAAGACAAATTGTAGGACCTATAGTATGTTATGAATTACAATTCGTATGATATGTTACGGATTGCAATTAGTTGTTTCTAATGTTAGCTAGGTGGCTCGGTGGCTAATGCTAAAGTTAGCTAGGTCGCTAACATTGGCTAGGGTTAAGGTTAGGGTTAGGGTTAGGGTTAGGAGTTAGGTTAAAGGGTTAAGTTTAGGGTTAGCTAACATGCTAAAGTAGCTAAAATTAGTAAGTAGTTGCAAAGTTGCTAATTAGCTAAAATGCTAAATTTGTCCAGAACACTCACACCCTCACTCTTTCACTCTGTCGTTCTATCTCACTCTCTGCTCTCATTTTCTAATCTTTCTCTCTTTCCACCTTTACGTCGTTTCTGTGTATCAGGATGGACTTGGGTTGCAGCAACCATTTTCCGCTGGCAGCACCCTACTTTTGTTTTTACCTTAAGTAACCTACAGTAACCTAACATAACGTAGCAGATTTTGGATTTTAGTAGGCTTGGGCGGTATCCAGATTGTCATACCTTCATACTGACCTTGTGGCCTAACATGATATTTGGTAATACCGGCACTGAACACAAGGGGCACTCTTTTCTAACTCCACTGAGACTCTGTAATCCGAAGGTTAGCAATGCTAACAAGTACATGTACAATCTCATAGAGAATGCTAACTAAATGCTAATGAGCGCATTGCGAAATGTTATACTGTCTCTGGAATAAACGATTTGCAAGACAGACATCCCAGCTCATAAAGTTATACAAGTAACTAAAAAATGCTACTCACAATTTGCTGCGCGCACAAAACAAATATTAGACAGCAAGGCTCTTGATCCAGGAGGGGATTCTCTGCTGTTACCAAGCAAAGCTTGATTTTGAAGATGCTAACCACTTAGCTAGATAGCTAACTAGCTACTAAATTAGCAAACCAAATGCAGAACTGCAGAGCAGTTAGCACATTTTAGACAGTTAACTTAATAGTTTTAATATATCTAGCTGGAAAACATTTAGTTGTGAATTCCATACTGTAACTAGATCACCTGGCTCGTGCTGTACACCAGTGAGTGACTCACAAGGCTCCGGTCTCTCATCGTTGTGTGCTTGGAAACAAACACCACTTGACTGGGGATTACCAGTAAGCTTCATAATAAAACATTATGTGACTGGTGAAATAAGAACATGATCTTCTTTATCTCCTAATGTATCCCAGAAGTTGATTGCAGTTATTTACCTAAAAAGTAGCTACAAATATTCAAATGTATTTTAAAAAACTTCAAAGAAATACTGGCGTTTCAATGGTATTGACGGTATTGAAAAACCATCCGTGGCTATTTTCAAATACCCCGGGAAATGTATATGCCCAAGCCTAGATTTTAGTAACATATAATACGTTTTTGCTCTGAGACCAGGCTGGTGCGGAAGGAAGGATGTGCAGGCATAATGGTAGTTTGAAGGGCACATGGCAGGTAGAGTGTTAGAGAAGGGAATAAATAGGGAGGGGAGTGATTTTAGAGAACGGGTGAGCGAGGGAGAGGGGGGGGGAGTGATTTTAGAGAACGGGTGAGGGAGGGAGAGGGAGTGATTTTAGAGAACGGGTGAGGGAGGGAGAGGGAGTGATTTTAGAGAACGGGTGAGGGAGAGAGAGGGAGGGGGAGTGATTTAGAGAAAGAGGGAGGGAGAGGGAGTGATTTAGAGAAAGAGGGAGGGAGAGGGAGGGAGGGAGGATGCTGCCAGCGGAAAATGGCTGCTGCAACCCAAGTCCATCCTGATACACAGAAACGACGTAAAGGTGGAGAGAGAGAAGGATTAGAAAATGAGAGCAGAGAGTGAGATAGAACGAGAGAGTGAAAGAGTGAGGGTGTGAGTGTCCGCGTGTGTGTTCTGGCGAAGGGGGGATCTAAAGGATAGGGATACCCGAGCAGGGAGCTCGAAGCAGCGGCTACACCGAGACATGGAGGGCGAGTAAGTCCTTATCTTTTTATTAATAGAATATTACATGAAATCAATTTAGCTTGGTCATTACATTAATCTCTGATAACCACCGATGTTACACCAGAAGGCAACCTCAGGACAGACAAAGGTACGGTCTATTGATATAGCTGAGGATAAACACCATTACGTAGTCTTGAATCAACAGTATACACCCCATTCCCGATATATTCACGCAAATATGTGATAAATATGCATATATGATTCGGTTACATGGGCGCTACAATATTAAACGGTGTAAAGACAGGATTCAATACCGTATCAAAGACAACACGGCTTCTAATCGAATGATAAAAACCCACTGTGAGAAATACCAGATAATAGTCACGCAGTGGCGAGGACTTCTATTTAACCATGAAATAAATCAGTCAATGTGTAAAATGTATTGAAGAAATTGACAAAATATGGCGAGTTTTGGCCAAGCTCTCGTCATTCACAGACACAGGATCCGGCAAACCTAGGGAGGGATGCTGGCGATGGGATTTTTATCAACGCGTCTCGGGTTTCATTATGATTTTTAAAGCCCAACTTTATGAATGAAATGTGATTTTTCTCTCGCCCTCTTCCTCAACCCCTCCCCTCCTTCCCTTTCTCATCGCCCCCTCCCCCATCTCTCTTTCTATACCCACTCATCTCTCCTTTTTCCAAACGATTGCATTTTTTTCTTCTTCGAGATATTGCAAATCCGTTTAAATCACTGTGTTTTATTGTATTTCATTCATAAAATAACGAATATCAGGATGTGTTAGCGAGCGAGTGCGTGTAGCAGCCAAGTGTGTGATGAACAGGCAGGAGGGGGAGAGAGGAGGAGAGGAGAACGCAATGTCTTACAATTATTGCAACAATAATGGGAATCCTATGTAATACAAATGTAACGATATGATGCCCGTGTCTTAGCAGCTCTGTCGATCCACGGTGATGGAATTTAAAACACTCATTCATTGTGCATCTGGCGGACTAGAGGAGAAGGAGAGGGTTGTGCTGCGAGATACAGGGCCTCGCACGGATGGCGAATGGGCGCGTTCATTGATACATCTGGGAAACACTCCTTCTTGCTCCCAACTCCCATTCGGTCATTCTCGCCTTGCCTCAATATTTCTCTCATTCCGTGCCATTTCCTCGTGACACTACATTACTCAGGAATAAGAGTCGTGGTCGTTCTAAAACAAATCCTGATATGGTTTATTTTGTGCTGTACAATAATATAATATTCACTCCAACGTTGTGTTTTCATTGGTGCAGTTATCACATCCTAGGCGAGATTAGATTTACCTTGCCCACGTGACCCTCCATTATAAAAACCTGTCCGCTTCCGTCCTTCCTACCATTGATATCTATGGTGGGGCTCAAGAGTCCTAGTGTGGTTATGCTATGATTCTATATGAGTAGGCCTACTGAGGTTAGGAAATAGAAAGACATGATGACTAAAAATAAATACATGTAAGATGGAGGAGTGATTTTTTTAAAAATTCATCTTCACGTTTTGAAACATGAGAAGGATGTTGATAAAACAGTTAGGTAATGCTTGACATCAGAGCCAGTGTCAACAGACCATAGCATATTCCATATCCTGATTATGTTGTAATTTGTAACATGATGATTGTTTTTTTCTTGGGTATATCTCTCTGTCTGTCTATATCTCTCTGTCTGTCTATATCTCTCGGTCTGTCTATATCTCTCGGTCTGTCTATATCTCTGCCTGACTATATCTCTCTGCCTGTCTATATCTCTCTGTCTGTCTATATCTCTCTGTCTGTCTATATCTCTCTGTCTGTCTATATCTCTCTGTCTGTCTATATCTCTCTGCCTGTCTATATCTCTCTGTCTGTCTATATCTCTCTGCCTGTCTATATCTCTCTGTCTGTCTATATCTCTCGGTCTGTCTATATCTCTCTGCCTGACTATATCTCTCTGTACATGAATGCTTATCCATTTGTTATAATAGGTATGTACTTGTAAGACCTTTTCTACTATGTTCATTTCACATTTAACCGGTTGCCTCTGCATCTTTGTAAACAGAGCAATCAAATTGTATTATGCATTAATATTATATAGTTATATAGGGGTGTTGTGTACTATTATATAGTTATATAGGGGGGTTGTGTAATATATAGTTATATAGGGGGGTTGTGTAATATATAGTTATATAGGGGGGTTGTGTAATATATAGTTACAGTGAGGGAAAAAAAGTATTTGATCCCCTGCTGATTTTGTACGTTTGCCCACTGACAAAGACATGATCAGTCTATAATTTTAATGGTAGTTTTTTTTAACAGTGAGAGACAGAATAACAACAAAAAAATCCAGAAAAACGCATGTCAAAAATGTTATACATTGATTTGCATTTTAATGAGGGAAATAAGTATTTGACCCCTCTGCAAAACATGACTTAGTACTTGGTGTCAAAACCCTTGTTGGCAATCACAGAGGTCAGACGTTTCTTGTAGTTGGCCACCAGGTTTGCACACATTTCAGGAGGGATTTTGTCCCACTCCTCTTTGCAGATCTTCTCCAAGTCATTAAGGTTTCGAGGCTGACGTTTGGCAACTCGAACCTTCAGCTCCCTCCACAGATTTTCTATGGTATTAAGGTCTGGAGACTGGCTAGGCCACTCCAGGACCTTAATGTGCTTCTTCTTGAGCCACTCCTTTGTTGCCTTGGCCATGTGTTTTGGGTCATTGTCATGCTGAAATACCCATCCACAACCCATTTTCAATGCCCTGGCTGAGGGAAGGAGGTTCTCACCCAAGATTTGACGGTACATGGCCCCGTCCATCGTCCCTTTGAATGTGGTGAAGTTGTCCTGTCCCCTTAGCAGAAAAAAACCCCCAAAGCATAATGTTTCCACCTCCATGTTTGACGGTGGAATGGTGTTCTTGGGGTCATAGGTAGCATTCCTCCTCCTCCAAACACGGCGAGTTGAGTTGATGCCAAAGAGCTCGATTTTGGTCTCATCTGACCACAACACTTTCACCCAGTTCTCCTCTGAATCATTCAGATGTTCATTGGCTAACTTCAGACAGGAATGTATATGTGCTTTCTTGAGCAGGGGGACCTTGCGGGCGCTGCAGGATTTCAGTCCTTCACGGCGTAGTGTGTTACCAATTGTTTTCTTGGTGACTATGGTCCCAGCTGCCTTGAGATCACTGACAAGATCCTCCCGTGTAGTTCTGGGCTGATTCCTCACCGTTCTCATGATCATTGCAACTCCACGAGGTGAGATCTTGCATGGAGCCCCAGGCCGAGGGAGATTGACAGTTATTTTGTGTTTCTTCCATTTGCGAATAATCGAACCAACTGTTGTCACCTTCTCACCAAGCTGCTTGGCGATGGCCTTGTAGCCCATTCCAGCCTTGGGTAGGTCTACAATCTTGTCCCTGACATCCTTGGAGAGCTCTTTGGTCTTGGCCATGGTAGAGAGTTTGGAATCTGATTGATTGATTGCTTCTGTGGACAGGTGTCTTTTATACAGGTAACAAACTGAGATTAGGAGCACTCCCTTTAAGAGTGTGCTCCTAATCTCAGCTCGTTACCTGTATAAAAGACACCTGGGAGCAAGAAATCTTTCTGATTGAGAGGGGGTCAAATACTTATTTCACTCATTAAAATGCAAATCAATTTATAACATTTTTGACATGCGTTTTTCTGGATTTTGTTGTTATTCTGTCTCTCACTGTTCAAATAAACCTAACATTAAAATTATAGACTGATCATTTCTTTGTCAGTGGGCAAACGTACAAAATCAGCAGGGGATCAAATACTGTTTTCCCTCACTGTATATGGGGGGGTTGTGTAATATCATATAGTTATATAGGGGGGTTGTGTAATATATAGTTATATAGGGGGGTTGTGTAATATATAGTTATATAGGGGGGTTGTGTAATATATAGTTATATAGGGGGGTTGTGTAATATATAGTTATAGGGGGGTTGTGTAATATATAGTTATATTGGGGGGTTGTGTAATATATAGTTATATAGGGGGGTTGTGTAATATATAGTTATATAGGGGGGTTGTGTAATATATAGTTATATAGGGGGGTTGTGTAATATCATATAGTTATATAGGGGGGTTGTGTAATATCATATACAGTGGGGGAAAAAGTATTTAGTCAGCCACCAATTGTGCAAGTTCTCCCACTTAAAAAGATGAGAGAGGCCTGTAATTTTCATCATAGGTACACGTCAACTATGACAGACAAATTGAGAAGAAAAAAAATCCAGAAAATCACATTGTAGGATTTTTAATGAATTTTTTGCAAATTATGGTGGAAAATAAGTATTTGGTCACCTAAAAAACAAGCAAGATTTCTGGCTCTCACAGACCTGTAACTTCTTCTTTAAGAGGCTCCTCTGTCCTCCACTCGCTATCTGTATTAATGGCATCTGTTTGAACTTGTTATCAGTATAAATGTCACGCCCTGGCTCTGGGGACATTGTTATGTTGAGCCAGGGTGTGTAGATCTATGTGTTGTGTTTCTATGTCGGGATTCTATGTATTGTATTTCTGTGTTGGCCAGAGTGGTTCCCAATCAGAGGCAACGAGTGTCAGCTGTTGCTGGTTGTCTCTGATTGGGAGCCATACTTATAGAGGCTCTTTTCCCACATTAGTTGTGGGATCTTGTTCTAGTTGGTTTGTGTTAGACCGTTGACTGTCACGTTATCGTTTTTGTTGTTTTGGTCGTGTATCACTAATAAAGAGTATGTTCGTCTGCAACGCTGCGCCTTGGTCCTCATCTGTTCCCGACGATCGTGACAATAAAAGACACCTGTCCACAACCTCAAACAGTCACACTCCAAACTCCACTATGGCCAAGACCAAAGAGCTGTCAAAGGACACAAGAAACAAAATTGTAGACCTGCACCAGGCTGGGAAGACTGAATCTGCAATAGGTAAGCAGCTTGGTTTGAAGAAATCAACTGTGGGAGCAATTATTAGGAAATGGAAGACATACAAGACCACTGATAATCTCTCTTGATCTGGGGCGCCACGCAAGATCTCACCCCGTGGGGTCAAAATGATCACAAGAACGGTGAGCAAAAATCCCAGAACCACACGGGGGGACCTAGTGTATGACCTGCAGAGAGCTGGGACCAAAGTAACAAAGCCTACCATCAGTAACACACTACGCCGCCAGGGACTCAAATCCTGCAGTGCCGACGTGTCCCCCTGCTTAAGCCAGTACATGTCCAGGCCCGTCTGAAGTTTGCTAGAGTGCATTTGGATGATCCAGAAGAGGATTGGGAGAATGTCATATGGTCAGATGAAACCAAAATATAACTTTTTGGTAAAAACTCAACTTGTCGTGTTTGGAGGACAAAGAATGCTGAGTTGCATCCAAAGAACACCATACCTACTGTGAAGCATGGGGGTGGAAACATCATGCTTTGGGGCTGTTTTTCTGCAAAGGGACCAGGACGACTGATCCGTGTAAAGGAAAGAATGAATGGGGCCATGTATCGTGAGATTTTGAGTGAAAACCTCCTTCCATCAGCAAGGGCATTGAAGATGAAACGTGGCTGGGTCTTTCAGCATGACAATGATCCCAAACACACCGCCCGGGCAACGAAGGAGTGGCTTCGTAAGAAGCAGTTCAAGGTCCTGGAGTGGCTTAGCCAGTCTCCAGATCTCAACCCCATAGAAAATCTTTGGAGGGAGTTGAAAGTCCGTGTTGCCCAGCGACAGCCCCAAAACATCACTGCTCTAGAGGAGATCTGCATGGAGGAATGGGCCAAAAATACCAGCAACAGTGTGTGAAAACCTTGAAGACTTACAGAAAAAAGTTTGACCTGTGTCATTGCCAACAAAGGTTATATAACAAAGTATTGAGAAACTTTTGTTATTGACCAAATACTTATTTTCCACCATAATTTGCAAATAAATTCATTAAAAATCCTACAATGTGATTTTCTGGATTTATTTTTCTAATTTTGTCTGTCATAGTTGACGTGTACCTATGATGACAATTACAGGCCTCTCTCATCTTTTTAAGTGGGAGAACTTGCACAATTGGTGGCTGACTAAATACTTTTTCCCCCACTGTAGTTATATAGGGGGGTTGTGTAATATATAGTTATATAGGGGGGTTGTGTAATATATAGTTATATAGGGGGGTTGTGTAATATATAGTTATATAGGGGGTTGTGTAATATATAGTTATATAGGGGGGTTGTGTAATATATAGTTATATAGGGGGTTGTGTAATATATAGTTATATAGGGGGGTTGTGTAATATATAGTTATATAGGGGGTTGTGTAATATATAGTTATATAGGGGGGTTGTGTAATATATAGTTATATAGGGGGGTTGTGTAATATATAGTTATATAGGGGGGTTGTGTAATATATAGTTATATAGGGGGGGTTGTGTAATATATAGTTATATAGGGGGGGTTGTGTAATATATAGTTATATAGGGGGGTTGTGTAATATATAGTTATATGGGGGGTTGTGTAATATATAGTTATATAGGGGGTTGTGTAATATATAGTTATATAGGGGGTTGTGTAATATATAGTTATTTGGGGGGTTGTGTAATATATATGTTATATAGGGGGGTTGTGTAATATATAGTTATATAGGGGGGTTGTATAATATATAGTTATATAGGGGGGTTGTGTAATATATAGTTATATAGGGGGGTTGTGTAATATATAGTTATATAGGGGGGTTGTGTAATATATAGTTATATAGGGGGGTTGTGTAATATATAGTTATATAGGGGGTTGTGTAATATATAGTTATAGAGGGGTTGTGTAATATATAGTTATATAGGGGGGTTGTGTAATATATAGTTATATAGGGGGGTTGTGTAATATATAGTTATATGGGGGGTTGTGTAATATATAGTTATATAGGGGGGTTGTGTACTATCATATAGTTATATAGGGGGGTTGTGTAATATATAGTTATATTATTGTTTCTGTCTTTTTCAACAGTGTGTGTGTGTGTGTGTGTGTGTGTGTGTGTGTGTGTGTGAACGCATTTTGTGTGTGAATGTTTGTGTATGTTATTTGAAATGGTGTGTTTTTGTCCTGTACTGTGTGTGTGTATATGCTTGCGTGTTTGTGTGTATGCTTGAGTGTGTTTGTGATGCATGTGTGTACACCTGTGTGTGTGTGTATACCTGTGTGTGTGTACCTGTGTGTGTGTGTACCTGTGTGTGTGTGTACCTGTGTGTGTGTATACCTCTGTGTGTGTGTATACCTGTGTGTGTGTATACCTGTGTGTGTGTATACCTGTGTGTGTGTGTATACCTGTGTGTGTGTGTACCTGTGTGTGTGTATACCTGTGTGTGTGTGTGTGTATACCTGTGTGTGTGTGTATACCTGTGTGTGTGTGTGTGTATACCTGTGTGTGTGTGTATACCTGTGTGTGTGTGTGTATACCTGTGTGTGTGTGTATACCTGTGTGTGTGTGTGTATACCTGTGTGTGTATATACCTGTGTGTGTGTATATACCTGTGTGTGTGTGTATACCTGTGTGTGTGTGTATACCTGTGTGTGTGTGTGTATACCTGTGTGTGTGTGTGTGTATACCTGTGTGTGTGTGTATACCTGTGTGTGTGTGTATACCTGTGTGTGTGTATACCTGTGTGTGTGTGTGTATACCTGTGTGTGTATATACCTGTGTGTGTGTGTATACCTGTGTGTGTGTGTGTGTATACCTGTGTGTGTGTGTGTATACCTGTGTGTGTGTGTATACCTGTGTGTGTGTGTATACCTGTGTGTGTATATACCTGTGTGTGTGTGTATATACCTGTGTGTGTGTATACCTGTGTGTGTATACCTGTGTGTGTGTACGTGTGTGTGTGTACCTGTGTGTGTGTGTATACCTGTGTGTGTGTATATACCTGTGTGTGTGTGTATACCTGTGTGTGTGTATACCTGTGTGTGTATACCTGTGTGTGTGTACGTGTGTGTGTGTACCTGTGTGTGTGTATACCTGTGTGTGTGTGTATACCTGTGTGTGTGTATACCTGTGTGTGTGTATACCTGTGTGTGTGTGTATACCTGTGTGTGTGTGTGTGTACCTGTGTTGTCTAATCTCCTGTTCTCTCTCCTCAGTGTGCGTGTTCGAGCCGTGGTGATGACACGTGACGACTCCAGTGGCGGCTGGGTACCCCTGGGGGGCGGTGGCCTCAGTCACGTGGTGATATGTAAGGGGAGGAGCCATGAAGGCGGGGGACGGAGAGAATACATTGTACGCGGAGAGCGGCTACGCGATCGAGCAGTGAGTCTGTGTGTCACGCCTGTCTTCAGTGCTGTGCCACCTGAGGGCCCATCTGAGACATGGTCTGCATGGGACTAGTCCATTGGTTCCATTGTATATCAAGCACAGTGCAAGTATTTTTTAAAGTATTTGACTAATGTATATATGTTCTAACCCTAACTCTATGGTACGGCGTTTGTGGGAGCTCTGGTTTTTGGAGGACCATGGAAAAATTGGTGCAGTGATCCCCTCCACCTCCCCGTCTCTGTGTGTGTGTGCGTGTAGCCAGTGCTGGAGTGTGCTGTGCAGAAGGGGCTGGTCTACAACAAGGTGAACCCCATCTTCCACCACTGGCGCATGGAGGAGCGTAAGTTTGGCCTGACGTTTCAGAGTCCTGCCGACGCCATCTCCTTCGAGCGCGGCCTACAGGCGGTCATCCATAAGCTGGACCGCGGCTCTGAATCTCCTTCCTCCTCCACGCCTGAAGAGGGTGACACCGAGGACGATGGTCAAGCGGTGAGTGGCTTTATCCCTTTTTATACACACAGATCTAGGATCAGATTAGATATAGGATCTGTTTAGTGGAGTTGCGTTTCCTTTATTCAATGTTGTTCTGAGGGCAGCTCTGCCTCAAGGGCCAGAACGAATGTGATTGGTTCAATTAATGTTTAACAATCAGTGGGCTGAGCATACAGAGATTGTGTTGCTCACTCTGTCTGTCGGTCCTGGATCAAGACCGTCATATGATTGTGCCGGTCCTGGATCAAGACCGTCATATGATTGTGTCGGTCCTGGATCAAGATGGTCATATGATTGTGTCGGTCCTGGATCAAGACCGTAATATGATTGTGTCGGTCCTGGATCAAGACCGTAATATGATTGTGTCGGTCCTGGATCAAGACCGTCATATGATTGTGTTGGTCATGGATCAAGACCGTCATATGATTGTGACGGTCCTGGATCAAGACCGTCATATATATGATTGTGTCGGTCCTGGATCAAGACTGTCATATATATGATTGTGTCGGTCCTGGATCAAGACCGTCATATGATTGTGTCGGTCCTGGATCAAGACCGTCATATGATTGTGTTGGTCATGGATCAAGACCGTCATATGATTGTGACGGTCCTGGATCAAGACCGTCATATATATGATTGTGTCGGTCCTGGATCAAGACCGTCATATATATGATTGTGTCGGTCCTGGATCAAGACTGTCATATATATGATTGTGTCGGTCCTGGATCAAGACCGTAATATGATTGTGTCGGTCCTGGATCAAAATGGTCATATGATTGTGTCGGTCCTGGATCAAGACCGTCATATATATGATTGTGTCGGTCCTGGATCAAGACCGTAATATGATTGTGTTGGTCCTGGATCAAAATGGTCATATGATTGTATCGGTCCTGGATCAAGACCGTCATATGATTGTGTCGGTCCTGGATCAAGACCGTCATATGATTGTGTCGGTCCTGGATCAAGACCGTCATATGATTGTGTCGGTCCTGGATCAAGACCGTCATATGATTGTGTCGGTCCTGGATCAAGACTGTCATATGATTGTGTCGGTCCTGGATCATGTTGTGTACTGAGAATAGAATGTCCATGGACCTGTAGTCTCTGTGAGTCTGTGGTACATGTGTGATGACCTGTAGTCTCTGTGTGGTAGCTCAGTTGGTAGAGCATGGCGCTTGCAACGCCAGGGTTGTGGGTTCGATTCCCACGGGGGACCAGAATGAAAATGTATGCATTCACTAACTGTAAGTCGCTCTGGATAAGAGCGTCTGCTAAATGACTAAAATGTAAAAAATGTACATGTGTGAAGACCTGTAGTCTCTGTGAGTCTGTGGTACATGTGTGATGAGCTGTAGTCTCTGTGAGTCTGTGGTACATGTGTGATGAGCTGTAGTCTCTGTGAGTCTGTGGTACATGTGTGATGAGCTGTAGTCTCTGTGAGTCTGTGGTACATGTGTGATGAGCTGTAGCATACAAATATAATCTATTTTCTAAACATCTAGATTCTATTTCTATGAGTTGTAGTGTGTCAGTCTACATGACCTCTGATGACCTGTAGTGTGTCAGTCTACATGACCTCTGATGACCTGTAGTGTTTCAGTCTCTGGAGCTCAAGGATGTCTCTGTACTTTGCTCCATTCATCTTTCCCTCGATCCTGACTAGTCTCCCAGTCCCTGCCGTTGAAAAACATCCCCACAGCATGATGCTGCCACCACCATGCTTCACCGTAGGGATGGTGCCAGGTTTCCTCCAGACGTGACGCTTGCCATTCAGGCCAAAGAGTTCCATCTTGGTTTCATCAGACCAGAGAATCTTGTTTCTCATGGTCTGAGTCCTTTAGTGCCTTTCGGCAAACTCCAAGCGGGCTGTCATGTGCCTTTTACTGAGGAGTGGCTTCCGTCTGGCCACTCTACCATAAAGGCCTAATTGGTGGAGTGCTGCAGAGATGGTTGTCCTTCTGGAAGGTTCTCCCATCTTCACAGAGGAACTCCCTGACCAAGGCCCTTCTCCCCTGATTGCTCAGTTTGGCTGGGCGGCCAGCTCTAGGAAGAGTCTGGGTGATTCCAAACTTCTTCCATTTAAGAATGATGGAGGCCACTGTGTTCTTGGGGACCTTCAATGCTGCAGAATGTTTTTGGTAACCTTCCCCAGATCTGTGCCTCGACACAATCCTGTCTGGGAGCTCTACGGACAATTCCTTCGACCTCATGGTTTGGTTTTTGCTCTGACATGCACTGTCAACTGTGGGACCTTATATAGACAGGTGTGTACCTTTCCAAATCATGTCCGATCAATTCAATTTACCACAGGTGTACTCCAATCAAGTTGTAGAAACATCTCAAGGATGATCAATGGTAACAGGATGCACCTGAACTCAATTTCGAGTCACATAGCAAAGGGTCTGAATACTTACGTAAATAAGGTATTTCTGTTTTAAATTTTTAGTAAACTTGCAAACATTTCTAAAAACCAGTTTTCACTTTGTCATTATGGGGTATTGTGTGTAGATTGATGAGGGATTTTTTTTATTTAAACCATTTTAGAATAAGGCTGTAACGTAACAAAATGTGGAAAAAGTCAAGAGGTCTGAATACTTTTCGAATGTAACAACAAACAACCTTCAATTTATTGCATTTTCATCTCTTATGAAAATGAAAATAAACCAACAAATATACTGAACAAAAATATAAACGCAACATGCAACAATTTCAATGATTTTACTGAGTAACAGTTCATATAAGGAAATCAAACAATTGAAATTAATTAGGCCCTAATCTATGGATTTCACATGACTGGGCAGGGGTGCAGCCATGTGTGGGCCTGGGAGGGCATAGACCTACCCACCAGCCAATCAGAATTTGTTTTTCTCACAAAAGGGCTTTATTATAGACAGACGATCCCGCAGGTGAAGAAGCCAGATGTGGAGGTCCTGGGCTGCAATGGTCTGCTGTTATGAGGCCGATTGGACGTAATGCCAAATACTCTAAAACGACGTTGGAGGTGGCTCATGGTAGAGAAATTAACATTCAATTCTCTGCCAACAGCTCTGGTGGACATTCCCTCAAAACTTGAGACATCTGTGGCATTGTGTTGTGTGACAAAACTGCACATTTTAGAGTGGCCTTTTATTGTCCCCAGCACAAGGTGCCCCTGTGTAATGATCATGCTGTTTAATCAGCTTCTTGATATGCCACACCTATCAGGTGGATGGATTATCTTGGCAAATGAGAAATGCTCACTAACAGGGATGTAAACAAATTTCTGCACAAAATTGGGGGAAATTAGCTTTTTGTGCAAATGGAACATTTCTGGGATCTTTTATTTCAGCTCATAAAACATGAGACCAACACTTTACATGTTGCGTTTATATTTTTGTTCAGTATACATTTACTCAATAACATTATATCCAATCATTTGTATAGTGTCCTATGCAACAACCTGTTAAACCATAATGTTTTGTTCCTAGATTATTTTTTATTTAAAAAAATGTATAAAACATTTTGGCGACCAAGTTGCACCAAGACCCCACTGGGGGTCGCGACCCCGACCAAATACCACTGGTCTAAAGTTTGATGACGTGTAGTGTGTCAGTCTACCGTGTGATGACCTCTGACCTGTAGTGTGTGTCAGTCTACAGTGTGATGACCTTTGACCTGTAGTGTGTGTCAGTCTACAGTGTGATGACCTTTGACCTGTAGTGTGTCAGTCTACAGTGTGATGACCTCTGACCTGTAGTGTGTCAGTCTACAGTGTGATGACCTCTGACCTGTAGTATCAGTCTACAGTGTGATGACCTCTGACCTGTAGTGTGTCAGTCTACAGTGTGATGACCTCTGACCTGTAGTGTGAGTCAGTCTACAGTGTGATGACCTCTGACCTGTAGTGTGAGTCAGTCTACACTGTGATGACCTCTGACCTGTAGTGTGTCAGTCTACAGTGTGATGACCTCTGACCTGTAGTGTGTCAGTCTACAGTGTGATGACCTCTGACCTGTAGTATCAGTCTACAGTGTGATGACCTCTGACCTGTAGTATCAGTCTACAGTGTGATGACCTCTGACCTGTAGTATCAGTCTACAGTGTGATGACCTTTGACCTGTAGTGTGTCAGTCTACAGTGTGATGACCTCTGACCTGTAGTGTCAGTCTACAGTGTGATGACCTCTGACCTGTAGTATGTCAGTCTACAGTGTGATGACCTCTGACCTGTAGTGTGAGTCAGTCTACACTGTGATGACCTCTGACCTGTAGTGTGAGTCAGTCTACACTGTGATGACCTCTGACCTGTAGTGTCAGTCTACAGTGTGATGACCTCTGACCTGTAGTGTGAGTCAGTCTACACTGTGATGACCTCTGACCTGTAGTGTGTCAGTCTACAGTGTGATGACCTCTGACCTGTAGTGTGTCAGTCTACAGTGTGATGACCTCTGACCTGTAGTGTCAGTCTACAGTGTGATGACCTCTGTCCTGTAGTGTGTCAGTCTACAGTGTGATGACCTCTGACCTGTAGTGTCAGTCTACAGTGTGATGACCTCTGACCTGTAGTGTGTCAGTCTACAGTGTGATGACCTCTGACCTGTATTGTCAGTCTACCGTGTGATGACCTCTGACCTGTAGTATGTCAGTCTACAGTGTGATGACCTCTGACCTGTAGTGTGTCAGTCTACAGTGTGATGACCTCTGACCTGTAGTGTGAGTCAGTCTACACTGTGATGACCTCTGACCTGTAGTGTGAGTCAGTCTACACTGTGATGACCTCTGACCTGTAGTGTGTCAGTCTACAGTGTGATGACCTCTGACCTGTAGTGTGTCAGTCTACAGTGTGATGACCTCTGACCTGTAGTGTCAGTCTACAGTGTGATGACCTCTGACCTGTAGTGTGTCAGTCTACAGTGTGATGACCTCTGACCTGTAGTGTCAGTCTACAGTGTGATGACCTCTGACCTGTAGTGTGTCAGTCTACAGTGTGATGACCTCTGACCTGTAGTATGTCAGTCTACAGTGTGATGACCTCTGACCTGTAGTATGTCAGTCTACAGTGTGATCAAATCAAATTTGATTTGTCACATGCGCCGAATACAACAGTGAAATGCTTACTTACAAGCCTTTAACCAACAATGCAGTTTTAAGAAAAATAAGAGTTAAGAGAAATATTTACAAAATAAACTAAAGTAAAAAATTAAAGAGCAACAATAAAATAACAATAACGATACCGGTACAGAGTCAATGTGCGGGGGTACAGGTTAGTCGAGGTAATTTGTACATGTAGGTAGGGGTAAAGTGACTATGCATAGATAATAAACAGTGAGTAGCAGCAGTGTAAAAAAAAAAAGGGGGGGGTCAATGCAAATAGTCCAGGTGGCCAATTGATTAGCTGTTCAGCAGTCTTATGGCTTGGTGGTAGAAGCTGTTAAGAAGCCTTTTGGACCTAGAATTGGCACTCCGGTACCGTTTGCCGTGCAGTAGCAGAGAGAACAGTCTATGACTAGGGTGGCTGGAGTCTTTGACAATTTTGAGGGCCTTCCTCTGACACCGCCTGGTATAGAGGTCCTGGATGGCAGGAAGCTTGGCCCCAGTGATGTACTGGGCCGTACGCACTACCCTCTGTAGCGCATTGCGGTCGGAGGCCGAGTAGTTGCCATACCAGACAGTGATGCAACCAGTCAGGATGCTCTCAATGGTGCAGCTGTAGAAGTTTTTGAGGATCTGAGGACCCATGCCAAATCTTTTCAGTCTCCTGAGGGGGAATAGGCTTTGTCGTGCCCTCTTCACGACTGTCTTGGTGTGCTTGGACCATGTTAGTTTGTTGGTAATGTGGACACCAAGGAAGCTCTCAACCTGTTCCACTACAGCCCCATCGATGAGAATGGGGGCGTGCTCAGTCCTCATCTTTTTCCTGTAGTCCACAATAATCTCCTTTGTCTTGATCACGTTGAGGGAGAGGTTGTTATCCTGGCACCACACGGCCAGGTCTCTGACCTCCTCCCTATAGGCTGTCTCGTCATTGTCGGTGATCAGGCCTACCGTGGTTGTGTCATCGGCAAACTTAATGATGGTGTTGGAGTCGTGCCTGGCCATGCAGTCATGAGTGAACAGGGAGTACAGGAGGGGACTGAGCACGCACCCCTGAGGGTCCCTCGTGTTGAGGATCAGCGTGGCAGATGTGTTGTTACCAACCCTTACCACCTGGGGGCGGCCCGTCAGGAAGTCCAGGATCCAGTTGCAGAGGGAGGTGTTTAGTCCCAGGGTCCTTAGCTTGACAACCATGCCAAATCTTTTCAGTCTCCTGAGGGGGAATAGGCTTTGTCGTGCCCTCTGCACGACTGTCTTGGTGTGTTTGGACCACTGTATTCTTGGCGCCGGATGAAATGGCTGCCGTTTTATGGCCTCTGGTAATACAAGGGGTGGCGGTGTATGTATATTTGTAAACAACAGTGCATGATATCTAAGGAAGTCTCAAGGTTTTGCTCGCCTGAGGTAGAGTATCTCATGATAAGCTGTAGACCACACTATCTACCTTAGAGAGTTTTCATCTAATTTATATTCTTTGTAGCTGTCTATTTACCACCACAAACCAATGCTGGCACTAAGACCGCTCTCAATGAACTGTATATGGCCATAAGCAAACAGGAAAATGCTCATCCAGAGGCGGCGCTCCTAGTGGCCGGGGACTTTAATGCAGGGAAACTTTAATCTGTTTTACCTCATTTCTACCAGCATGTTAAATGTGCAACCAGAGGGAAAATAACCTCTAGACCACCTTTACTCCACACACAGAGACGCATACAAAGCGCTCCCTCACCCTCCATTTGGCAAACCTGACCATAATTCTATCCTCCTGATTCCTGCTTACAAGCAAAAACTAAAGCAGGAAGCACAAGTGACTTGGTCAATAAAAAAGTGGTCAGATGAAGCAGATGCTAAGTTACAGGACT
Source organism: Coregonus clupeaformis (assembly GCF_020615455.1). NCBI lineage: Eukaryota > Metazoa > Chordata > Actinopteri > Salmoniformes > Salmonidae > Coregonus > Coregonus clupeaformis. The sequence goes on along the minus strand of NC_059197.1, from coordinate 30,937,501 downwards.
GTTTTGCTAGCACAGACTGGAATATGTTCCCGGATTCTTACGATGGCACTGAGGAGTATGAGGAGACCTGGCCGTGTGGTGCCAGGATAACAACCTCTCCCTCAACATGATCAAGACAAAGAAGATGATTGTGGACTACAGGAAAAAGATGAGGACTGAGCACGCCCCCATTCTCATCGATGGGGCTGTAGTGGAACAGGTTGAGAGCTTCCTTGGTGTCCACATTACCAACAAACTAACATGGTCCAAGCACACCAAGACAGTCGTGAAGAGGGCACGACAAAACCTATTCCCCCTAAGGAGACTGAAAATATTTGGCATGGGTCTTCAGATCCTCAAAAGGTTCTACAGCTGCACCATCGAGAGCATCCTGACTGGTTGCATCACTGCCTGGTATGGCAACTGCTCGGCCTCCGACCGCAAGGCACTACAGAGGGTAGTGGGTACGGCCCAGTACATCACTGGGGCCAAGCTTCCTGCCATCCAGGACCTCTATACCAGGCGGTGTCAGAGGAAGGCCCTAAAAATGGTCAAATACTCCAGCCACCCTAGTCATAGACTGTTCTCTCTGCTACCGCACGGCAAGCGGTACCGGAGCGCCAAGTCTAGGTCCAAGAGGCTTCTACACAGCTACAAGCCATAAGACTCCTGAACATCTAATCAAATAGCTACCTAGACTATTTGCATTGCCCCCCACCTCTCTTTTACGCTGCTGCTACCCTCTGTTTATTATCTATGCATAATCACTTGAATAACTCTACCTACATGTACATATTACCTCAATTACCTAGACTAACCGGTGTCCCCGCACATTGACTCGGTACCGGTACGCCCTGTGTGGCGCAGCGGTCTAGTGCACTGCATCTCAGTGCTTGAGGCGTCACTACAGACTCCCTGGTTCGATTCCAGGCTGTATCACAACCGGCCGTGATTGGGAGTCCCATAGGGGCGGCGCACAATTGGCCCAGCGTCGTCCTGGTTTGGCCGGTGTAGGCCGTCATTGTAAATAAGAATTTGTTCTTAACAGACTTGCCTAGTTAAATAAAGGTTAAATAAAAAAAAGATATATATATATAGCCTCGCTATTGCTATTTTACTGCTGCTCATTAATAATGTATTACTTTTATTTATAAAATTGTATTTAATGTTTTTTTTTTGTAGTTTTTTTTGGTATTCTGTCTTAAAATTGCATTGTTGGTTAAGGGCTTGTAAGTAAGCATTTCACTGTAAGATCTACACCTGTTGTGTTCGGCGCATGTGACAAATACAATTTGATTTGATGATAGCTTGTTGGCGATGTGGACACCAAGGAACTTGAAGCTCTCAACCTGCTCCACTACAGCCCACTGATGACCTCTGACCTGTAGTGTGTCAGTCTACAGTGTGATTACCTGTAGTATGTGTCAGTCTACATGACCTCTGACCTGTAGTTTGATGATGTCAGTCCCATACAGGAAGTGAGTCATCTTCCAATAGCCGGAAGGAGATGCTTCCCAAGCCCGTCACCATAGTAACCAGCGAGTCCTCCTCCACCTGCTTCGTACGTTCCACCTCCGAGGAGTTTAGCTTCGGAGCGTCCCACACGCTCACCACCACCACACCTGCCCAGGTAAGAACTGGAACACACCTCACCACCACCACACCTGTCCAGGTAAGGACTGGAACACACCTCACCTGCCCAGGTAAGGACTGGAACACACCTCACCACCACCACATCTGTCCAGGTAAAGGCTGGAACACACCTCACCTGCCCAGGTAAGGACTGGAACACACCTCACCACCACCACATCTGTCCAGGTAAAGGCTGGAACACACCTCACCTGCCCAGGTAAGGACTGGAACACACCTCACCACCACCACACCTGTCCAGGTAAGAACTGGAACACACCTCACCACCACCACACCTGTCCAGGTAAGAACTGGAACACACCTCACCACCACCACATCTGTCCAGGTAAAGGCTGGAACACACCTCACCTGCCCAGGTAAGGACTGGAACACACCTCACCTGCCCAGGTAAGGACTGGAACACACCTCACCTGCCCAGGTAAAGACTGGAACACACCTCACCTGCCCAGGTAAGGACTGGAACACACCTCACCTGCCCAGTTAAGGACTGGAACACACCTCACCTGCCCAGTTAAGGACTGGAACACACCTCACCACCACCACATCTGTCCAGGTAAAGACTGGAACACACCTCACCTGCCCAGGTAAGGACTGGAACACACCTCACCTGCCCAGTTAAGGACTGGAACACACCTCACCACCACCACACCTGCCCAGGTAAGAACTGGATCACACCTCACCACCACCACACCTGCCCAGGTAAGAACTGGATCACACCTCACCACCATCACACCTGTCCAGGTAAGAACTGGAACACACCTCACCACCACAACACCTGTCCAGGTAAGAACTGGATCACACCTCACCACCATCACACCTGTCCAGGTAAGAACTGGAACACACCTCACCACCACCACATCTGTCCAGGTAAGGACTGGAACACACCTCACCACCACACCTCACCACTGGAACACACCACACCTGCCCAGGTAAGAATTGGAACACACCTCACCACCACCACACCTGCCCAGGTAAGGACTGGAACACACCTCACCTGCTCAGGTAAGAACTGGAACACACCTCACCACCACCACATCTGTCCAGGTAAAGACTGGAACACACCTCACCACCACCACATCTGTCCAGGTAAAGACTGGAACACACCTCACCTGCCCAGGTAAGGACTGGAACACACCTCACCACCACCACACCTGCCCAGGTAAGGACTGGAACACACCTCACCACCACCACATCTGTCCAGGTAAAGACTGGAACACACCTCACCTGCCCAGGTAAAGACTGGAACACACCTCACCTGCCCAGGTAAGAACTGGAACACACCTCACCACCACCACATCTGCCCAGGTAAAGACTGGAACACACCTCACCACCACCACACCTGCCCAGGTAAAGACTGGAACACACCTCACCTGCTCAGGTAAGAACTGGAACACACACCACCACCACATCTGCCCAGGTAAAGACTGGAACACACCTCACCACCACCACACCTGCCCAGGTAAAGACTGGAACACACCTCACCTGCTCAGGTAAGGACTGGAACACACCTCACCACCACCACATCTGTCCAGGTAAAGACTGGAACACACCTCACCTGCCCAGGTAAGGACTGGAACACACCTCACCACCACCCCACCTGCCCAGGTAAGAACTGGAACACACCTCACCACCACCACATCTGTCCAGGTAAAGACTGGAACACACCTCACCTGCCCAGGTAAGGACTGGAACACACCTCACCTGCCCAGTTAAGGACTGGAACACACCTCACCACCACCACACCTGCCCAGGTAAGAACTGGAACACACCTCACCACCACCACATCTGTCCAGGTAAAGACTGGAACACACCTCACCTGCCCAGGTAAGGACTGGAACACACCTCACCTGCCCAGTTAAGGACTGGAACACACCTCACCACCACCACACCTGCCCAGGTAAGGACTGGAACACACCTCACCACCACCACATCTGTCCAGGTAAAGACTGGAACACACCTCACCTGCCCAGGTAAGGACTGGAACACACCTCACCACCACCACATCTGTCCAGGTAAGGACTGGAACACACCTCACCACCACCACACCTGTCCAGGTAAGAACTGGAACACACCTCACCTGCCCAGTTAAGGACTGGAACACACCTCACCACCACCACACCTGCCCAGGTAAGAACTGGATCACACCTCACCACCATCACACCTGTCCAGGTAAGAACTGGAACACACCTCACCACCACCACATCTGTCAAGGTAAGGACTGGAACACACCTCACCTGCCCAGGTAAAGACTGGAACACACCTCACCTGCCCAGGTAAGAACTGGAACACACCTCACCACCACCACACCTGCCCAGGTAAAGACTGGAACACACCTCACCTGTTCAGGTAAGAACTGGAACACACCTCACCACCACCACATCTGTCAAGGTAAGGACTGGAACACACCTCACCAACACACCTCACCACCACATCTGTCCAGGTAAGGACTGGAACACACCTCACCACCACACCTCACCACTGGAACACACCACACCTGCCCAGGTAAGAACTGGAACACACCTCACCAACACCACCACACCTCACCAATGGAACACACCTCACCACCACACCTCACCACTGGAACACACCTCACCACCACCACACCTGCCCAGGTAAGAACTGGAACACACCTCACCACCACCACACCTGCCCAGGTAAGGACTGGAACACACCTCACCTGCTCAGGTAAGAACTGGAACACACCTCACCACCACCACATCTGTCCAGGTAAAGACTGGAACACACCTCACCACCACCACACCTGCCCAGGTAAGGACTGGAACACACCTCACCTGCTCAGGTAAGAACTGGAACACACCTCACCACCACCACATCTGTCCAGGTAAAGACTGGAACACACCTCACCTGCCCAGGTAAGGACTGGAACACACCTCACCACCACCACACCTGCCCAGGTAAGAACTGGAACACACCTCACCACCATCACACCTGTCCAGGTAAGGACTGGAACACACCTCACCACCACCACACCTGTCCAGGTAAGGACTGGAACACACCTCACCACCACCACATCTGTCCAGGTAAAGACTGGAACACACCTCACCTGCCCAGGTAAGGACTGGAACACACCTCACCACCACCACACCTGCCCAGGTAAGGACTGGAACACACCTCACCACCACCACATCTGTCCAGGTAAAGACTGGAACACACCTCACCTGCCCAGGTAAGGACTGGAACACACCTCACCTGCCCAGGTAAGGACTGGAACACACCTCACCTGCCCAGGTAAAGACTGGAACACACCTCACCTGCCCAGGTAAGAACTGGAACACACCTCACCACCACCACACCTGCCCAGGTAAAGACTGGAACACACCTCACCTGTTCAGGTAAGAACTGGAACACACCTCACCACCACCACACCTGCCCAGGTAAAGACTGGAACACACCTCACCACCACCACACCTGCCCAGGTAAGAACTGGAACACACCTCACCTGTTCAGGTAAGAACTGGAACACACCTCACCACCACCACACCTGCCCAGGTAAAGACTGGAACACACCTCACCTGCCCAGGTAAGGACTGGAACACACCTCACCTGCCCAGTTAAGGACTGGAACACACCTCACCACCACCACACCTGCCCAGGTAAGAACTGGAACACACCTCACCACCACCACATCTGTCCAGGTAAAGACTGGAACACACCTCACCTGCCCAGGTAAGGACTGGAACACACCTCACCTGCCCAGTTAAGGACTGGAACACACCTCACCACCACCACACCTGCCCAGGTAAGGACTGGAACACACCTCACCACCACCACACCTGCCCAGGTAAGAACTGGAACACACCTCACCACCACCACATCTGTCCAGGTAAAGACTGGAACACACCTCACCTGCCCAGGTAAGGACTGGAACACACCTCACCTGCCCAGGTAAGGACTGGAACACACCTCACCTGCCCAGGTAAGGACTGGAACACACCTCACCTGCCCAGTTAAGGACTGGAACACACCTCACCACCACCACACCTGCCCAGGTAAGAACTGGAACACACCTCACCACCACCACATCTGTCCAGGTAAAGACTGGAACACACCTCACCTGCCCAGGTAAGGACTGGAACACACCTCACCACCACCACATCTGTCCAGGTAAGGACTGGAACACACCTCACCACCACCACACCTGTCCAGGTAAGAACTGGAACACACCTCACCTGCCCAGTTAAGGACTGGAACACACCTCACCACCACCACACCTGCCCAGGTAAGAACTGGAACACACCTCACCTGCCCAGTTAAGGACTGGAACACACCTCACCACCACCACACCTGCCCAGGTAAGAACTGGAACACACCTCACCACCACCACACCTGTCCAGGTAAGAACTGGAACACACCTCACCTGCCCAGTTAAGGACTGGAACACACCTCACCACCACCACACCTGTCCAGGTAAGAACTGGAACACACCTCACCACCACCACATCTGTCCAGGTAAGGACTGGAACACACCTCACCAACACCACCACACCTCACCACTGGAACACACCTCACCACCACATCTGTCCAGGTAAGGACTGGAACACACCTCACCACCACACCTCACCACTGGAACACACCACAGCTGCCCAGGTAAGAACTGGAACACACCTCACCAACACCACCACACCTCACCAATGGAACACACCTCACCACCACACCTCACCACTGGAACACACCTCACCACCACCACACCTGCCCAGGTAAGAACTGGAACACACCTCACCACCACCACACCTGCCCAGGTAAGGACTGGAACACACCTCACCTGCTCAGGTAAGAACTGGAACACACCTCACCACCACCACATCTGTCCAGGTAAGGACTGGAACACACCTCACCACCACCACACCTGCCCAGGTAAGAACTGGAACACACCTCACCACCATCACACCTGTCCAGGTAAGGACTGGAACACACCTCACCACCACCACACCTGTCCAGGTAAGGACTGGAACACACCTCACCACCACCACATCTGTCCAGGTAAAGACTGGAACACACCTCACCTGCCCAGGTAAGGACTGGAACACACCTCACCTGCCCAGGTAAGGACTGGAACACACCTCACCACCACCACACCTGCCCAGGTAAGGACTGGAACACACCTCACCACCACCACATCTGTCCAGGTAAAGACTGGAACACACCTCACCACCACCACACCTGTCCAGGTAAAGACTGGAACACACCTCACCACCACCACACCTGTCCAGGTAAAGACTGGAACACACCTCACCTGCCCAGGTAAGGACTGGAACACACCTCACCACCACCACACCTGCCCAGGTAAGAACTGGATCACACCTCACCACCATCACATCTGTCCAGGTAAAGACTGGAACACACCTCACCTGCCCAGGTAAGGACTGGAACACACCTCACCTGCCCAGGTAAGGACTGGAACACACCTCACCTGCCCAGGTAAAGACTGGAACACACCTCACCTGCCCAGGTAAGAACTGGAACACACCTCACCACCACCACACCTGCCCAGGTAAAGACTGGAACACACCTCACCTGTTCAGGTAAGAACTGGAACACACCTCACCACCACCACACCTGCCCAGGTAAAGACTGGAACACACCTCACCTGCTCAGGTAAGGACTGGAACACACCTCACCTGCTCAGGTAAAGACTGGAACACACCTCACCTGCTCAGGTAAGGACTGCAACACACCTCACCCGCCCAGTTAAAAGACTGGAACACACCTCACCACACCTGCCCAGGTAAAGACTGGAACACACCTCACCACACCTGCCCAGGTAAAGACTGGAACACTCCTCACCGTGTTGAGCACTGCTGGTGCTGTGATGGATCCAGATTGCTGTAATTGTTACCAATCTCCTATTCTGATAATCTTCCTCTCTTCAGATCCACACCAGGCCTACGCAGCACCAACTCTCCCAAGTCACAGCTGTGTTGAACCCTCCGTCCCCCCCTCCACCTCCCCCTGCTCCCCCCACTCCTCCAAAGGGCCCCCCAGCCTCCTCCCCCCTCTCCCCCACCATCTCTCTACTAGAGGAGGGAGACCTGCGCATTCTGGACCCCTGTAAGGACCTGTGGGGCTCCCGGGGGTACGAGGACTACCGGCGTGCCGGGGCGGCTAGGACCATGGTGGGTGGTCTGACTGGGGGGGTGGTGGTGGGCAGTGGGGGCAGCATACAGGACAAATCCACAGAGCTGTGTGTTGTGCGCTTTGAGAAGGAGGTGGCAGGGGTGGGCACGGCGGGCTGCGAGGTGACCGTCACTCTGGACAGTAAAGGTTCCCAGCGCCTCTCCTCCTCCTCCTCGCCCACCTGCATGGCCTCCATGCCCAATGCTGTGTCTGGAGGCTCGTCGGGCGCCGGCTCGCCCCAGGAGACCGGGAAGGGAAGTCCCTCCCCCTGTTGCATCCACACCTCTCTGGCCACTCCCCGCTCACGGACTCGCAAGCGAGGAGGTGGTGGTGGTGGAGGAGGAGGAGGAGGGGCAGCAGCAGGAGGCGGGGATAGTAATGATGGTGACCCGGCCATCTCCCCAGACGAGGACAGTCCGTGTCCGGCGGGGTCGTCGTGTTCGTCGCGCTGCGTCTACTGCCGCTCCGTGTTCAGCCAATCAGAGAACGGGCGGGGCCGCTGCCGGGACGCCCCCGACCCCGCCCTACACTGCCTGCGCCAGTGGACCTGTGTGTGGTGCGCAGAGAGCCTGCTTTACCACTGTATGTCGGACTCAGAGGGCGAGTTCTGGGAGCCGTGTTCCTGCGAGGACTCTTTAGGGGAGGGCCATCCTCACCCCCTGTGCTGCGCCCGCTGGCTGGCCCTCCTGGCCCTGTCACTGTTTGTGCCCTGCATGTGCTGCTACCTGCCCCTGCGCGCCTGCCTGCGCTGTGGAGAGAGGTGCGGCTGCTGTGGTGGAAAGCACAAGGCCGTCCGGTGAGGCCAGGCTGGGGGGGGACTAGACCCAGGGGGGTTGGAGGGTGTTGGGGAGGGAGGGAGGGAGGGGAGACTAGACCCAGGGGGGTTGGAGGGTGTTGGGCAGTGGGGAGACTAGACCCAGGGGGGTTGGAGGGGGTTGGGCAGTGGGAAGAGAGGGGGGACTAGACCCAGGGGGGTTGGAGGGTGTTGGGGGAGACTAGACCCAGGGGGGTTGGAGGGGGTTGGGCAGTGGGAAGAGAGGGGGAGCTAGACCCAGGGGGGTTGGAGGGTGTTGGGCAGTGGGGAGACTAGACCCAGGGGGGTTGGAGGGTGTTGGGCAGTGGGGAGACTAGACCCAGGGGGGTTGGAGGGTGTTGGGCAGTGGGGGAGACTAGACCCAGGGGGGTTGGAGGGTGTTGGGCAGTGGGGAGACTAGACCCAGGGGGTTGGAGGGTGTTGGGACTAGACCCAGGGGGGTTGGAGGGTGTTGGGCAGTGGGGGAGACTAGACCCAGGGGGTTGGAGGGGTTGGGACTAGACCCAGGGGGTTGGAGGGTGTTGGGCAGTGGGGAGACTAGACCCAGGGGGTTGGAGGGTGTTGGGCAGTGGGGGAGACTAGACCCAGGGGGGGTTGGAGGGGGTTGGGACTAGACCCAGGGGGTTGGAGGGTGTTGGGCAGTGGGGGAGACTAGACCCAGGGGGGTTGGAGGGGTTGGGACTAGACCCAGGGGGTTGGAGGGGGTTGGGCAGTGGGAAGAGAGGGGGAGCTAGACCCAGGGGGGTTGGAGGGGGTTGGGCAGTGGGGAGACTAGACCCAGGGGGGTTGGAGGGGGTTGGGCAGTGGGGAGACTAGACCCAGGGGGGTTGGAGGGGTTGGGACTAGACCCAGGGGGTTGGAGGGTTGGGCAGTGGGAAGAGGGGGGAGCTAGACCCAGGGGGTTGGAGGGGGTTGGGCAGTGGGGAGACTAGACCCAGGGGGGTTGGAGGGGGTTGGGCAGTGGGGAGACTAGACCCAGGGGGGTTGGAGGGGGTTGGGCAGTGGGGTGAAGAAACATAGAGACTGTCTGTATGGAATGGAGGACAGAGAATAAATACACTCTCTCTTTGAGGGGTAGACCCAGATCTCTTAACCTAGCCCTCCCTGGCCCTCCCTGGCCCTCTCTGGCCCTCCACGGCCCTCTCTGGCCCTCCCTGGCCCTCCACGGCCCTCTCTGGCCCTCTCTGGCCCTCCCTGGCCCTCTCTGGCCCTCTCTGGCCCTCTCTGGCCCTCTCTGGCCCTCCCTGGCCCTCCACGGCCCTCTCTGGCCCTCTCTGGCCCTCTCTGGCCCTCTCTGGCCCTCCACGGCCCTCCCTGGCCCTCTCTGGCCCTCTCTGGCCCTCCACGGCCCCCAACAGCCTTCCACTGCGTTCCGCTCGCTCCTTTCAACCTGGACCCTGCCATGCACACGGAACACAGAATGGCCCCAGGTTTAATGAAAATCACCAGGAGCCTTCATAGAGGAGTTACCGTGGTTACTGAGGACTGGCTGCTGATTATTCTGTCTGGGGTCGGAGGTCAGAAACTGGACTGGGGGAGGAGAGGAGAGAAGAGAGTGACTGATGATGTGTACACTGTTTCAAATGTCAGTTTGTTTTTTAATTTAGGGAGAAAACACGCAAAAACAAAGGACGTTTATATATATATATATATATATATGATTAGAATTTTGATTGGTATATTTTATTAAACATGTTGACAGGACCCCCATCAGACACACAGACACTGGAATGTTGTGTTTTGAAATGACCTATGGAACTACCAGATGACCACACCCCCTTACCTCTGTTTTAGCGTCGCTGCACCTCAAGTCCCAGAGAGCGAGAGAGTCCCAGAGGAAGAGGGTGAGGTGAGATAGTAGTCCCAGAGAGAGAGAGAGAGAGTCCCAGAGGAAGAGGGTGAGGTGAGATAGTAGTCCCAGAGAGAGAGAGAGAGTCCCAGAGGAAGAGGGTGAGGTGAGATAGTAGTCCCAGAGGAAGAGGGTGAGGGTGAGATAGTAGTCCCAGAGGGTTAGGGTGAGATAGTAGTCCCAGAGAGAGAGAGAGAGTCCCAGAGAGAGAGGGTGAGGTGAGATAGTAGTCCCAGAGAGAGAGAGAGGTCCCAGAGAGAGAGGGTGAGGTGAGATAGTAGTCCCAGAGAGAGAGAGAGAGTCCCAGAGGAAGAGGGTGAGGTGAGATAGTAGTCCCAGAGAGAGAGAGAGAGAGAGTCCCAGAGGAAGAGGGTGAGGTGAGATAGTAGTCCCAGAGAGAGAGAGAGAGAGAGTCCCAGAGGAAGAGGGTGAGGTGAGATAGTAGTCCCAGAGAGAGAGAGAGAGTCCCAGAGAGAGAGGGTGAGGTGAGATAGTAGTCCCAGAGAGAGAGAGAGAGTCCCAGAGAGAGAGGGTGAGGTGAGATAGTAGTCCCAGAGAGAGAGAGAGAGTCCCAGAGGAAGAGGGTGAGGTGAGATAGTAGTCCCAGAGAGAGAGAGAGAGAGAGTCCCAGAGGAAGAGGGTGAGGTGAGATAGTAGTCCCAGAGAGAGAGAGAGAGAGAGTCCCAGAGGAAGAGGGTGAGATAGTATACTGTATTAAGAGCAGCAGTAGTGTTGTCTTGAGGGTGAGTTCAATATGTAAGTAGGAGCACAGCGTTGGGTTAGTGTTAAAGGGTGCAGGCAGGGGGTAGGAGCACAGCGTTGGGTTAGTGTTAAAGGGTGCAGGCAGGGGGTAGGAGCACAGCGTTGGGTTAGTGTTAAAGGGTGCAGGCAGGGGGTAGGAGCACAGCGTTGGGTTAGTGTTAAAGGGTGCAGGCAGGGGGTAGGAGCACAGCGTTGGGTTAGTGTTAAAGGGTGCAGGCAGGGGGTAGGAGCACAGCGTTGGGTTAGTGTTAAAGGGTGCAGGCAGGGGGTAGGAGCACAGCGTTGGGTTAGTGTTAAAGGGTGCAGGCAGGGGGTAGGAGCACAGCGTTGGGTTAGTGTTAAAGGGTGCAGGCAGGGGGTAGTATATGAGGATGTATATAGCAGACTGCTGTGTGGAAGAAGAGGCTGTACAGCGCATTCGGAAAGTATTCACACCCCTTGACTTTTTCCACATTTTGTTACATTACAGCCTTATTCTAAAATGGATTAAATTGTTTTTTCCCCCTCATCAATCTACACACAATACCCCATAACGACAAAGCAAAAAACAGGTTTTTAGACATTCTTGCAACAAAAAAATAACTACAAAAACTGAAATATCACATTGACATATGTATTCAGATCCTTTACTCAGTACTTTGTTGAAGCACCTTTGGCAGCGATTAAAGCCTTGAGTCTTCTTGGGTTTGACGCTACAAGCTTGGCACACCTGTATTTGGGGAGTTTCTCCCATTCTTCTCTACAGATCCTCTCAAGCTCTGTCAGGTTGGATGGGGAGCGTTGCTGCACAGATATTTTCAGGTCTCTCCAGAGATGTTAGATCGGGTTCAAGTCCGGGAGCTGGCTGGGCCACTCAAGGACATTCAGAGACTTGTCCCGAAGCCACTCCTGCGTTGTCTTGGCTGTGTGCTTAGTGTCGTTGTCCTGTTGGAAGGTGAACCTTCGCCCCAGTCTGAGGTCCTGGTTTTCATCAAGTATCTCTCTGTACTTTGCTCCGTTAATCTTTCCCCTCGATCCTGACTAGTCTCCCAGTCCCTGCCGTTGAAAAACATCCCCACAGCATGATGCTGCCACCCCCATGCTTCACCGTAGGGATGGTGCCAGGTTTCCTCCAGATGTGACGCTTGGCATTCAAGCTTGGAGTTCAGTCTTGGTTTCATCAGACCAGAGAATCTTGTTTCTCATGGTCTGAGAGTCCTTTAGGTGCTTTTTGGCAAACTCCAAGCGGGCTGTCATGTAACTTTTACTGAGGAGTGGCTTCTGTCTGGCCACTCTACCATAAAGGCCTGATTGGTGGAGTGCTGCAGAGATGGTTGTCCTTCTGGAAGGTTCTCCCATCTTCACAGAGGAATCTGGAGCTCTGTCAGAGTGACCATTGGGTTCTTGGTCACCTCCCTGACCAAGGCCCTTCTCCCCCAATTGCTCAGTTTGGCCGGACGGCCAGCTCTAGGAAGAGTCTTGGTGGTTCCAAACTTCTTCCATTTAAGAATGATGGAGGCCACTGTGTTCTTGGGGACCTTCAATGCTGCAGAAATGTTTTGATACCCTTCCCCAGATCTGTGCCTCGACACAATCCTGTCTCGGAGCTCTACGGACAATTCCTTCGACCTCATGGCTTGGTTTTTTCTCTGACATACACTGTCAACTGTGGGACCTTATATAGACAGGTGTGTCTGAATACTTACGTAAATAATGTACATCTTTTTTAAATTTGTATTACATTTGCAAAAATGTATAAAAACCTGTTTTTGCTTTGTCATTATGGGGTATTGTGTGTAGATTGATGAGGGGGGGGGAAATAATGTAATCAATTCTAGAGTAAGGCTGTAACGTAACAAAATGTGGAAAAAGTCAAGGGGTGTGAATACTTTCCGAAGGCACACAGGGATTTATGAGGATGAAGTGCAGCTGCACAGCAACCACTGACAGACTCACACAAGTTCCTACATCCCATAACGTGACTTAAAACAACGGTCTGTTTGGTCAGACTGCCTGCATTGTGTTGCAACCCAACCCACCACCAGTCCTGTCCAGGCTCTGAACTAAGTGACTGGCTACTGACCAGACCCACCCAGCCATGGAAAATACCAATCTTTAGACCCAAACCAGGCCTTCTAAACGTGAGTAGGCACCACGAAAAAAATATAGTGCAATGAGACTATTTTTTGTAATAATAGAGGAAGTGAGGTAAAAGTGATCCGTAAATCTGTTTTGATGAACACGGTAAGGTGTGTGTTCGCCACACACGTTTTAAAAGGGTACAGGGAGTTAAAGCACAGTCAAACATGTCTCTGTATAAACACCAAGACAGACTGCCCATAGCTCTGGAATTAGAAGGATGGTTGTAGTTAACGCTATACATGCTGGTGATCAGGGACGAAAATGAAGATAGCCCAAGGCTAGTACATTCCAGACCAGGCTAGTAGAAAATTCTACTTTTTCAAGTATCGCATGACACAGATTTTGGACCCGGGCTTTAGTAGAAATAGTGTTCTGCTAGCCCAACCGGCTAGTGCTCAAAATCCCATCAATTCCATCGCTGCTGGTGATGTGCTAGTTATAGATTAGGATGAGAGAAACTAAAATTGAGTTGGTGGAACACAGGAGACAGATCTCGGTTCGGACATCTTGTATTGGCTAATCTCGGAAATCCCAGAACTAAAATCTTGTGTAATTGTGTCAGATGTTATGTGCGTCTGTCCATGAGGGGTGATGTACAGGCAGACGTGTCTGGTTGAGAGTATGGAGTGTTTAACCTGCTATGTTAATTCTGCTATCCCTGTGTTAATCTACAAGGAGACAGAGGATTGAACAGGAACCTACCTTCTATTGATGACACCCCGCAAAATCAGTGGAAACATGAGTACAGTATAGCAGGGGGACATTGTTCAGTGTAACACTTATGTACAGTATGGGAGGGGGACGTCTATCAGTGTAACACTAGTATGTAGAGTATGGGAGAGGGATGTATTTCAGTGTAACACTAGTACCTACAGTATGGGAGGGGGACGTCTATCAGTGTAACACTAGTACCTACATTATGGAGGGGGGACGTCTATCAGTGTAACACTAGTACCTACAGTATGGGAGGGGGACGTCTATCAGTGTAACACTAGTACCTACAGTATGGGAGGGGGACGTCTATCAGTGTAACACTAGTACCTACAGTATGGAAGGGGGCGTTATCAGTTACACTAGTACCTACAGTATGGGAGGGGGACGTCTATCAGTGTAACACTAGTACCTACAGTATGGAAGGGGGACGTCTATCAGTGTAACACTAGTACCTACAGTATGGGAGGGGGACGTCTATCAGTGTAACACTAGTACCTACAGTATGGGAGGGGGACGTCTATCAGTGTAACACAGGTTACTATACCCAGATAAGACCAGGCAGGGCTCTAACCCCTGTCCTCCCCAGACCAGTCACAGAGCCCCCAGATGGCAGATGTACAACTCCAACCTAACCACAGTGTTGTTACACAACTGTCATTCCCTACAGTCACTATCACACACATCAACTGAGGATCTATTGATCTGCACACTGTTACACAACAATCAGTTTAGCTGTTGATATGGCAAACTAGTCTTCTGACACACAACAGTACATTTCTACGACCAATATGTTTGATCCACACACACAGTACCGAGTGGGAGCCAGGCTACACGGTATCCCAACCCAACACAGTACTCAGAGAGAGAGAGAGAGCGAGAGAGCGAGAGAGCGAGAGAGAGAGCCAGGCTACACGGTATCCCAACCTTAGGCCCCATTCTTACATCTTAATAAATGTGCCTTTTGATTTGATTAATCAATAACCTGATTTCTAAGTAACTCTGTATTTAAGTACTATTTATCTTTTTTTTGGGGGTCAATTAATTTATTTCTGCCTATGTGCATTTTAATATGTATTTATTTGTTTCGAAAGTAATTACTGAAATATGACCTGTTTATTTATTTAAATGAGATATTTATTCTGATTGGTTCTTTATTTTTGGAGACAGGTTTTTCTCTTCGTGCTGACTTTGTGCCAATGTGCTGCTTTGAGGTGTTCCATATCCTGGGTTTGTCTCATTATTAAACCCTCCTCTATATTTTAATCAAATGCTTCCTCCATCTATGACGCCCTGCGTGTCATTCAGTCTGTCACCAATGAGAATAGGAGGGAAGGAGGGGAGCTGTCAGAGCTTCAACCAATGGGAGTCGAGATGAAACCAGAAATCACATGATGAGAAGAAAGAGGCGTGACTCTTGATTTTATTATAAAACAAATGGTCCATTGCATTATTCACCAGAAAACCCCTTCAGGTAATTGATTTCCATAGCAGTTAATTGAAGGCCATTACTTTGTCCTGATCAGGTGTTCTAGGTAGGAAACTTTAGTGTTGCTCAATGTCCAGAGTGCATGTGCTGTCTCTTGGTGTTTAAGGAACTCTGTTTCAACGTCCAGAGTGCATGTGCTGTCTCTTGGTGTTTAAGGAACTCTGTTTCAACGTCCAGAGTGCATGTGCTGTCTCTTGGTGTTTAAGGATCTCTGTTTCAACGTCCAGAGTGCATGTGCTGTCTCTTGGTGTTTAAGGAACTCTGTTTCAACATCCAGAGTGCATGTGCTGTCTCTTGGTGTTTAAGGATCTCTGTTTCAACGTCCAGAGTGCATGTGCTGTCTCTTGGTGTTTAAGGATCTCTGTTTCAACGTCCAGAGTGCATGTGCTGTCTCTTGGTGTTTAAGGAACTCTGTTTCAACGTCCAGAGTGCATGTGCTGTCTCTTGTGTTTGAGGATCTCTGTAGAAGTGAGCGTCAGATCCTTGTCACAGACATCACAGTGGTAGACTCTGACCAGACTGGACACAGAGGAGGAAGAGGAGGCTACCTTCACATTGTCACCCTCTGAAACAGACAAAAGCATCTGTCAGTCTGTTATGTTACGATATATAGATTTAACATTATTATGTCATGTTAAATAGATATATATTAGATACAGTATCCATCAGTTAGCTTCATTCCTAGAGATCCTATTAAATTATATCTACAGTGCATTCATGAAGTATTCAGACCCCTTGACTTTTTCCACATTTTGTTACGTTACAGCCTTATTCTAAAATGGATTACATCGTTTTTTCCCCCTCATCAATCTACACACAATACCCCATAACGACAAAGCAAAAACAGGTTTTTAAATTTTTTTGCAAATGTATTACAAATAAAAAACGGAAATATCACATTGACATAAGTATTCAGACCCTTTACTCAGTACTTTGTTGAAGCACCTCTGGCAGCGATTACAGTCTCAAGTCTTCTTGGGTATGACGCTACAAGCTTGGCACACCTGTATTTGGGGAGTTTCTCCCATTCTTCTCTGCAGATCCTCTCAAGCTCTGTCAGGTTGGATGGGGCGTCGCTGCACAGCTATTTTCAGGTCTCTCCAGAGATGTTAGATCGGGTTCAAGTCCGGGCTCTGGCAGGGCCACTCAAGGACATTTAGAGACTTGTCCCGAAGCCACTACTTGCGTTGTCTTGGCTGTGTGCTTAGGGTCGTTGTCCTGTTGGAAGGTGAACCTTCGCCCCAGTCTGAGGTCCTGAGCGCTCTGGAGCAGGTTTTCATCAAGTATCTCTCTGTACTTTGCTCCGTTCATCTTTCCCTCGATCCTGACTAGTCTCCCAGTCCATGCCGCTGAAAAACATCCCCACAGCATGATGCTGCCACCACCATGCTTCACCGTAGGGATGGTGCCAGGTTTCCTCCAGACGTGATGCTTGGCAATCAAGCCAAAGAGTTCAATCTTGGTTTCATCAGACCAGAGAATCTTGTTTCTCATGGTCTGAGAGTCTTTAGGTGCCTTTTGGCAAACTCCAAGCAGGCTGTCATGTGCCTTTTACTGAGGAGTGGCTTCTGTCTGGTCATTCTACCATAAAGGCCTGATTGGTGGAGTGCTGCAGAGATGGTTGTCCTTCTGGAAGGTTCTCCCATCTCCACAGAGGAACTCTGGAGCTCTGTCAGAGTGACCATCAGGTTCTTGGTCACCTCCCTGACCAAGGCCCTTCTCCCCCATTGCTCAGTTTGGCCGGGCGGCCAGCTCTAGGAAGAGTCTGGGTGATTCCAAACTTCTTCCATTTAAGAATGATGGAGGCCACTGTGTTCTTGAGGACCTTCAATGATGCAGAAATGTTTTGATACCCTTCCCCAGATCTGTTCCTCGACACAATCCTGTCTCGGAGCTCTATGGACAATTCCTTTAACCGCATGGCTTGGGTTTTGCTCTGAAATGCACTGTCAACTGTGGGACCTTATATAGACAGGTGTGTGCCTTTCCAAATCATGTCCAATCAATTAAATTGAACACAGGTGGACTCCAATCAAGTTGTAGAAACATCTCAATGATGATCAATGGAAACAGGATGCACCTGAGCTCAATTTAGAGTCTCATAGCAAAGGGTCTGAATACTTATGCAAATACGTTAATTTTTTATTTTTCTTACATTTGCAAAAACTTCAAAAAAACAGTTTTTGCTTTGTCATTATGGGGTATTGTGTGTAGATTGATGAAGGGAAAAAGTATTTTATCAATTTTAGAATAAGTCTTAACGTAACAAAAGGGGTCTGAATATTTTCAGAATACACTGCATGTTACATCCCAAATGGCACCCTTTCCCCAAAATAGTGCACTACTTTTGACCAGAGCCAAATCAGAAGTAGTGCACTATATAGGGAATAGGGTGCCGTTTGAGACTCACCTCGTCTCACCTTTGTCCTGGTTGTCCTGCTGTTCCCCGGGCGGCCTGCAGGTGACCTCGTGGCTCATCCTCTCCAGCGGCGTGACAGGACTGTACAGGTCACAGTGGGGACAGGACCAGAACATACGCAGACACTCACTGTAGAGGTCCTTAGAGTCCTGGGGAACAGACGCAATACAGCACAGACACATTACAGGACAGACGCATTACAGGACAGACCACATCACAGGACAGACGCATTACAGGACAGACACATTACAGGACAGTACAGACACATTACAGGACAGACACATTACAGGACAGACACAATACAGGACAGACACAATACAGGACAGACACATTACAGGACAGACACAATACAGGACAGACACATTACAGGACAGTACAGACACATTACAGGACAGACACATTACAGGACAGACACATTACAGGACAGACGCATTACAGTACAGACACTACAGTACAGACACATTACAGGACAGACACATTACAGGACAGACACATTACAGGACAGACACATTACAGGACAGACACATTACAGGACAGACATATTACAGGACAGACACATTACAGGACAGACACATTACAGGACAGACACATTACAGGACAGACACATTACAGGACAGACACATTACAGGACAGACACAATACAGGACAGACACAATACAGGACAGACACATTACAGGACAGACACATTACAGGACAGACACATTACAGGACAGTACAGACACATTACAGGACAGACACATTACAGGACAGACACAATACAGGACAGACGCATTACAGGACAGACGCATTACAGGACAGACGCATTACAGGACAGTACAGACACATTACAGGACAGACACATTACAGGACAGACACATTACAGGACAGACGCATTACAGGACAGACACATTACAGGACAGACGCATTACAGGACAGACGCATTACAGGACAGACGCATTACAGGACAGACGCATTACAGGACAGACGCATTACAGGACAGACACATTACAGGACAGACACATTACAGGACAGACACAATACAGGACAGACACATTACAGGACAGACGCATTACAGGACAGACACATTACAGGACAGACATATTACAGGACAGACGCATTACAGGACAGACGCATTACAGGACAGACACATTACAGGACAGTACAGACACATTACAGGACAGACACATTACAGGACAGACACAATACAGGACAGACACATTACAGGACAGACACATTACAGGACAGACACAATACAGGACAGACACATTACAGGACAGTACAGACACATTACAGGACAGACACATTACAGGACAGACGCATTACAGTACAGACACTACAGTACAGACACATTACAGGACAGACACATTACAGGACAGACACATTACAGGACAGACACATTACAGGACAGACACATTACAGGACAGACACATTACAGGACAGACACAATACAGGACAGACACATTACAGGACAGACATATTACAGGACAGACATATTACAGGACAGACACATTACAGGACAGACACATTACAGGACAGACACATTACAGGACAGACACATACAGGACAGCACATACAGGACAGACACAACAGGACAGACACATTACAGGACAGACACATTACAGGACAGACACATTACAGGACAGTACAGACACATTACAGGACAGACACATTACAGGACAGACACAATACAGGACAGACGCATTACAGGACAGACGCATTACAGGACAGACGCATTACAGGACAGACGCATTACAGGACAGACGCATTACAGGACAGACGCATTACAGGACAGACGCATTACAGGACAGACACATTACAGGACAGACACAATACAGGACAGACGCATTACAGGACAGACGCATTACAGGACAGACGCATTACAGGACAGTACAGACACATTACAGGACAGACACAGACACATTACAGGACAGACACATTACAGGACAGACACATTACAGGACAGGACAGACACATTACAGGACAGACACATTACAGGACAGACGCATTACAGGACAGACGCATTACAGGACAGTACAGACACATTACAGGACAGACACATTACAGGACAGACACATTACAGGACAGTACAGACACATTACAGGACAGACGCATTACAGTACAGACGCATTACAGGACAGTACAGACACATTACAGGACAGACACATCACAGGACAGACGCATTACAGGACAGTACAGACACATTACAGGACAGACACATTACAGGACAGACGCATTACAGGACAGTACAGACACATTACAGGACAGACGCATTACAGGACAGTACAGACACATTACAGGACAGACACATTACAGGACAGACACATTACAGGACAGTACAGACACATTACAGTACAGACACATTACAGGACAGACACATTACAGGACAGACGCATTACAGTACAGACACTACAGTACAGACACATTACAGGACAGACACATTACAGGACAGACACAATACAGGACAGACACATTACAGGACAGACACATTACAGGACAGACACATTACAGGACAGTACAGACACATTACAGGACAGACACATTACAGGACAGACACAATACAGGACAGACACAATACAGGACAGACACATTACAGGACAGACACATTACAGGACAGTACAGACACATTACAGGACAGACGCATTACAGGACAGACACATTACAGGACAGTACAGACACATTACAGGACAGACACAGACACATTACAGGACAGACACAGACACATTACAGGACAGACGCATTACAGGACAGACACATTACAGGACAGTACAGACACATTACAGGACAGACATAGACACATTACAGGACAGACACATTACAGGACAGACACATTACAGGACAGACACAATACAGGACAGACACAATACAGGACAGACACATTACAGGACAGACACATTACAGGACAGACACATTACAGGACAGACACATTACAGGACAGACACATTACAGGACAGACGCATTACAGGACAGACGCATTACAGGACAGACACATTACAGGACAGACACATTACAGGACAGACGCATTACAGGACAGACACATTACAGGACAGACGCATTACAGGACAGACGCATTACAGGACAGACGCATTACAGGACAGACGCATTACAGGACAGACGCATTACAGGACAGACGCATTACAGGACAGACAAATTACAGGACAGACGCATTACAGGACAGACGCATTACAGGACAGACGCATTACAGGACAGACGCATTACAGGACAGACATTACAGGACAGACGCATTACAGGACAGACGCATTACAGGACAGACGCATTACAGGACAGACACATTACAGGACAGACACATTACAGTACAGACACATTACAGTACAGACACATTACAGGACAGACACATTACAGGACAGTACAGACACATTACAGGACAGACACAGACACATTACAGGACAGACACATTACAGGACAGGACAGACACATTACAGGACAGACGCATTACAGGACAGACGCATTACAGGACAGACGCATTACAGGACAGTACAGACACATTACAGGACAGACGCATTACAGGACAGTACAGACACATTACAGGACAGACACATTACAGGACAGACGCATTACAGGACAGTACAGACACATTACAGGACAGACGCATTACAGGACAGTACAGACACATTACAGGACAGACGCATTACAGGACAGACACATTACAGGACAGACACATTACAGGACAGACACATTACAGGACAGACACATTACAGGACAGACACATTACAGTACAGACACATTACAGGACAGACACATTACAGGACAGACGCATTACAGGACAGTACAGACGCATTACAGGACAGACGCATTACAGGACAGACACATTACAGGACAGTACAGACACATTACAGGACAGTACAGACACATTACAGGACAGTACAGACACATTACAGGACAGACACAGACACATTACAGGACAGACACATTACAGGACAGGACAGACGCATTACAGGACAGACGCATTACAGGACAGTACAGACACATTACAGGACAGACGCATTACAGGACAGTACAGACACATTACAGGACAGACGCATTACAGGACAGGACAGACACATTACAGGACAGACACATTACAGGACAGACACATTACAGGACAGACGCATTACAGGACAGTACAGTACAGGACAGACACATTACAGGACAGTACAGACACATTACAGGACAGACGCATTACAGGACAGACACATTACAGGACAGTACAGACACATTACAGGACAGACACATTACAGGACAGTACAGACACATTACAGGACAGACGCATTACAGGACAGACACATTACAGGACAGTACAGACACATTACAGGACAGACACATTACAGGACAGGACAGACACATTACAGGACAGACACATTACAGGACAGACACATTACAGGACAGACACAATACAGGACAGACACATTACAGGACAGACACATTACAGGACAGACACATTACAGGACAGACACATTACAGGACAGACGCATTACAGGACAGTACAGACACATTACAGACACATTACAGGACAGACACATTACAGGACAGACACATTACAGGACAGACACATTACAGGACAGACACAATACAGGACAGACGCATTACAGGACAGACACAATACAGGACAGACACATTACAGGACAGACACAGACACATTACAGGACAGACACAATACAGGACAGACACATTACAGGACAGACACAATACAGGACAGACACATTACAGGACAGACACAATACAGGACAGACGCATTACAGGACAGACACAATACAGGACAGACACATTACAGGACAGACACAGACACATTACAGACACATTACAGGACAGACACAATACAGGACAGACACATTACAGGACAGACACATTACAGGACAGACACAGACACATTACAGGACAGACACAATACAGGACAGACACATTACAGGACAGACACATTACAGGACAGACACAATACAGGACAGACGCATTACAGGACAGACACAATACAGGACAGACACATTACAGGACAGACACAGACACATTACAGACACATTACAGGACAGACACAATACAGGACAGACACATTACAGGACAGACACATTACAGGACAGACACATTACAGGACAGACGCATTACAGGACAGACGCATTACAGGACAGACGCATTACAGGACAGACGCATTACAGGACAGACACATTACAGGACAGACACAATACAGGACAGACGCATTACAGGACAGACACAATACAGGACAGACACATTACAGGACAGACACAGACACATTACAGGACAGACACAATACAGGACAGGCACAATACAGGACAGACACAATACAGGACAGACACATTACAGGACAGACGCATTACAGGACATACGCATTACAGGACAGACGCATTACAGGACAGACACAATACAGGACAGACACAATACAGGACAGACACATTACAGGACAGACACATTACAGGACAGACACAGACACATTACAGGACAGACACATTACAGGACAGACACATTGCAGGACAGACACATTACAGGACAGACACATTACAGGACAGACACATTACAGGACAGACACATTACAGGACAGACACATTACAGGACAGACGCATTACAGGACAGACACAGACACATTACAGGACAGACACATTACAGGACAGACACATTACAGGACAGACGCATTACAGGACAGACGCATTACAGGACAGACGCATTACAGGACAGACACATTACAGGACAGACACAATACAGGACAGGACAGACACATTACAGGACAGACGCATTACAGGACAGACACATTACAGGACAGACACATTACAGGACAGACACATTACAGGACAGACGCATTACAGGACAGACGCATTACAGGACAGACACATTACAGGACAGACACATTACAGGACAGACACATTACAGGACAGACACATTACAGGACAGACGCATTACAGGACAGACACATTACAGGACAGACACATTACAGGACAGACACAATACAGGACAGACGCATTACAGGACAGGACAGACACATTACAGGACAGGACAGACACATTACAGGACAGACACATTACAGGACAGACACATTACAGGACAGACACATTACAGGACAGACACAATACAGGACAGACACATTACAGGACAGACACATTACAGTACAGACACATTACAGGACAGACACAATACAGGACAGACGCATTACAGGACAGGACAGACACATTACAGGACAGGACAGACACATTACAGGACAGACACATTACAGGACAGACACATTACAGGACAGACACATTACAGGACAGGACAGACGCATTACAGGACAGACGCATTACAGGACAGACACATTACAGGACAGACACATTACAGGACAGACACATTACAGGACAGACACATTACAGGACAGGACAGACACATTACAGGACAGACGCATTACAGGACAGACACATTACAGGACAGACACATTACAGGACAGACGCATTACAGGACAGACGCATTACAGGACAGACACATTACAGGACAGACACAATACAGGACAGGACAGACACATTACAGGACAGACGCATTACAGGACAGACACATTACAGGACAGACGCATTACAGGACAGACGCATTACAGGACAGACGCATTACAGGACAGACACATTACAGGACAGACACATTACAGGACAGACACATTACAGGACAGACACATTACAGGACAGACGCATTACAGGACAGACGCATTACAGGACAGACACATTACAGGACAGACACATTACAGGACAGGACAGACACATTACAGGACAGACGCATTACAGGACAGACACATTACAGGACAGACGCATTACAGGACAGACGCAGACACATTACAGACATTACAGGACAGATACACTACAGTACAGACACTACATAATACAAAACCGTACAGGTCCTTAGGGGTGGATCACCAAATCACGATCACTAAATTTGCCAGCTAACTTTGCTAAACATTCAGACAACGTGATAAATCTGGTTCCTTAAACTGGATGAAATGAAAGAAAGCTGCACATTCTATATGCTCCC
The DNA here is from genome assembly GCF_020615455.1 of Coregonus clupeaformis. Classification (NCBI taxonomy): domain Eukaryota; kingdom Metazoa; phylum Chordata; class Actinopteri; order Salmoniformes; family Salmonidae; genus Coregonus; species Coregonus clupeaformis. Next base: position 30,912,606 of record NC_059197.1, on the reverse strand, counting down.
AACAATTTACTGGGTCCAAGGTTTACCCATTAAATAGTTTGGAGTGTATATAGTGTGCGACTAACCTTCTTTTCATAAAGTTTACTCTCCAATATTCAGCACTGTTATGACACTTATTGGTGTGTGTCAGCTCATGTTGTTTTTGACTAATCTGGATGGTTAAATCAAAGCTAAAACTGTTATATGTGTTCTTGGGAGTGTGGAGTCAGTTGTCCCATAACCCTTCTATCCATCTTTACCGAGTTGGTAATATGATAATCTGGCTCTACTCACAGTGAGGCAGTTATAGGTGAAGTATTTGGTGACTCGGAGGCCTCCCTTGATGGGGTCAGGCTGTGCCTCCACCCCAGGGAAAAGAGGGTTTGGGGCGTGGGGCTCGGAGAGCTCCGTCTGGGGCTGGGGACCTACGTACAGGTTCTGTACCTGCAGGCCTGTCAGACGACGTAGACTGTAGCTCACCTGGAGAGAAGACAGACAGACAGACAGACGGACAGACAGACGGACACCTCAGTGGGATGTTCTCTTGATGTTATCTAGACAATAAACAAGATGGACGTGTGATGATTACGGATAGGAGCTTTTCCTGGTCAGGTCACATGGTAGGAAAAACAAAGTCCTAGTTTCTATGTTCCAACTAGGACCCACAGTTAAAAGATCACTGTTAAATCCAAAAGTACCATACTATAAAGTCCTCTACCTCAGTGTAAAGGGTGAGGTGTTGTGTGACTGTACCTCGGTGTACAGCAGGAAGCGGACCAGTCCTTCACTGAGTTTCTCCAGGTCTTTACGGGAGAGGCCAGGCACCCCCAGCCCCTCTCCTCCCCCAGCCTTGGACCTGCTCCCCGCTCCGGCCCCCAGGGTGCCCTGTCCCAGCTGGGCTAGCAGGAGGCGCTCCCAGTCAGCCCTGAGGCTGAGGGAGGAGGACAGAACCTTCAGAGCCCCTTCTCCTGTCAGCCCTACCTCCAACCAGCCGTCCACCACCAGCCTGGTACAGTCAGCGTTACTGTCCAAGGAATTAGCTACCAGCAACAGGGCCTGGGAGGGGACAGGAACAGACAGTGCAGTCAGGACACGTTATACAAGGAGAGGAACGTTGCATACATAAACAATACAAGCTGTGCTACTAAACCACCTGTGATGCTGATAACACTTCATTCTAAAGGTGGATCTTTGTCAGGCATCGAGCACAATAGCTGCAGAGACTGACACAGTACTGACCTGCAGGGCTGGGACTGACACAGTACTGACCTGCAGGGCTGGGACTCTGACACAGTACTGACCTGCAGGGCTGGGACTGACACTGTACTGACCTGCAGGGCTGGGACTGACCCAGTACTGACCTGCAGGGCTGGGACTGACCCAGTACTGACCTGCAGGGCTGGGACTGACCCAGTACTGACCTGCAGGGCTGGGACTCTGACACAGTACTGACCTGCAGGGCTGGGACTGACCCAGTACTGACCTGCAGGGCTGGGACTGACACAGTACTGACCTGCAGGGCTGGGACTCTGACACAGTACTGACCTGTAGGGCTGGGACTGACCCAGTACTGACCTGCAGGGCTGGGACTGACCCAGTACTGACCTGCAGGGCTGGGACTGACACAGTACTGACCTGTAGGGCTGGGACTGACACAGTACTGACCTGCAGGGCTGGGACTCTGACACAGTTGGATACATAAGGCTTGTTGGTCTCTAGTAGAGTAACGAAGGCTAGGAGCTGGTGTCTGCTGCTCTCCCCCTTATCAGGTCCCTCTCTGTTCCCCTCCTCGGGGACGTGCAGCACCTCTGGGTCGCTGGCAAACACACTGGTGGGGTGGATCACTACCCCCTGCTTGTTACGGGTGTGGAACACCTATAGGAGACAGGGCCATTATCATCACTCACACGCTCACACATACACTCCCGTTCACACACGCTCACACATACACTCCCGTTCACACACGCTCACACATACACTCCCGTTCACACACGCTCACACACCTGTTCTGAGTCCTTGCGGTTGGCGTTGTGTTCGTCTGGCAGTGCCAGCTGGGGGTAAAGGCCTCGACAAAGCAGCAGCTTCAGAAGGGCTTGTTGCCTTGACGACAGGTCCTGGCTGGCCGACGCCGCTTCCTGGAGCTCTGACACGTTGTGGCGAAGCTTGAACTTCACTTCCTGTAGGGGCGGGTTCAAGACAGATATTACAGATATGTTTTAATATCTATAAGTGGTATAAACATTTGTAAGGATTACAATTCATATGCATTTATAGACAATATCATTTAAGCATTTATCTTATTAATGAAGGTCATTTGACAGTGTAACCAACTGGTCTGTTGCCATGGCTCCGTCCACAGTGATGTCCTCCTCACCTGTATGTCCAGGTTGTGTCCCCCTGTCTGCTCCTTGTCCTTCCCGTCCCGTCCCGTCGTGCCCTGCTCTGTGTCCGACCCCGAATCCCCATCCCCGTCCTGGCCCTCCTCTAGTCTTAGGACCTTCCTCCTGCCGCCCTCTGCCAGGTCATGCTCTCTCTTCAGCTGGTGTAACTTCCTCCTCTCGGTCAACCTCTCCCTGCGCTTCCCGCGCTCGCCACCAGAGGGAGCCCTCTCCTCCAGCACCTCCAACAGACCATGGCTACGCAACAGCTCCTGTTACCACACACCAGGCAGGGAACACGTAAGGGGATAAACGCCGACTTTCTGTACATTACCTTGGAAATAATAGACGACGCAGCGGAACCGAGTTATTTTTTTCCCAAGGTAATGTACAGAACGGAGGCCCTTATCCTGCTTATACCACAGTTGCCAAAGAAAACAATATGAAAGCACACGTACCAGTAGAGATACTTATTTTCGTTGATATTTCCATTTCTATCAGCGAATTCATACTTTTTCATCTTCTGGTTGCTAGAGACGCGACCAAGTCGTTCGTTCGATTAGTTCGATATTTACATACGCGACCCAGTCCTTCGTTCTTTATATACCGTTGCCATGCAACATTCTTATCCCTTGCTTGTTGCCAGTTATACAACGGGTCGGTCTAAACCTGAATGCTGATTGGTTAAAACCGCATTCCAGCTGGTGTCTATTCCACAAGTTACCACCGGCTAAATCTATTATGTTAAAATGCCTATTTACTCTGTTCCATCTGACTGCCCAATCCACTGTCTCATCAGCCCAGACAGGCAAGTTATAAACTTGATCTCCACTATAAAGAGTATCTAGACATTATCTCACATTTCTTTTAGACTAACATTTAGTTTTCAGAGATTTGTATAAACCTTGCTGTCTGTCTCTCATTTGCAACATTGTTTCAATATTCAAATTCGATCTCCAGCTGTCCCATAGTAATGAACGTGTCGGGAGTCGGGACGAGACAGACAGGCAGGCAACGTTTCTCAGCCAGTCGAAATCATGAATCAGCTGGTATCATTTTTATGGATATATACAAAGAAATGTCAATTGAAAAAAGGTCAAACGAAATGAAGTGCAGCTAGTTTAAACTTTACAGCTGGAGATCGAATTTGAATATTGAAACAATGTTGCAAATGTCGTAGAGACAGACAGCAAGGTTTATATAAATATCCGCTGTTGAAAACTAAATGTTAGTTTAAAAGAAATGTGAGATAATGTCTAGATGCTTTTTATAGTGGCGATCAAGTTTATAAATTGCCTGGCTGGGCTGATGAGACAGTGGATTGTGCAGTTAGATGGAACAGAGTAAATAGGCATTTTAACTAGGGCTGTCAAATGATTAACATTTTTAATCAAATTAATCAGAATTTTCAGTGGATTAATCATGATTAATCACTATTTGCAATTACACCTGAATCCTAACCATTTTTTTTCTGAAATGCATACCAAAAGATAAATAACAGGACACAGATACATAATTTTCATATTATGTCTGTTTATTAACACAGCCAAATAATGGTGTTTTAAATCAAGCTGAAACATACTACACACCATAATATTTGTCTTTGGCTGTGGCTCTTGACGGTGGCTTATAGAATGAGTCTTGAGACGCCACTTGCAAAACATCAAGGAAACCTGAGTCTTCTACAATGCTAATGGGTCTACAATCCTTTGCAATCCATTTTGCTATTGTGTTGGTCAAATTATCTGAGGTTGATTTTGTTAATTGCCTGCAAACATTCAGCGTGGTCTGGCGCAAACCACTTGCTGAATCTGACGGCCCAGCAAACGCATGTTTGGCGTTGACATGGTACTTCAAGCTTGAACAGCTCCGGTGAAATTGAAACTCCTTCTTACAAATCTTGCAAATAACCTTGTACTTGTTAACTGTACCATCATCATTCTTTTTATATTTGAATCCGTCAATAGGCCCACTTTGCTCACCTTGCTCCATCTCGCCTCTAGCTCCCACCACTTTCCTGACCTGAATAATTTGTCACACTGCGCATGCGTGAAATGCGTTAAAAAAATTGACGCAATTAACAGCAAACAACTAATTAACGTCGTTAACGCGCTATTTTTGACAGCCCTAATTTTAACATAATAGATTTAGCCGGTGGTAACTTGTGGAATAGACACCAGCTGGAATGACTAACTGGCAAGTGTCTTCACTGACATTTTCAACCTGTCCCTGACTGAGTCTGTAATACCAACGTTTCAAGCAGACCACCATAGTCCCTGTGCCCAAGAACACTAAGGTAACTAAGGTAACCTGCCTAAATGACTACTGACCCGTAGCACTCACGTCTGTAGCCATGAAGTGCTTTGAAAGGCTGGTCATGGCTCACATCAACACCATTATCCCAGAAACCCTAGACCCACTCCAATTTGCATACCGCCCCAACAGATCCACAGATGATGCAATCTCTATTGCACTCCACACTGCCCTTTCCCACCTGGACAAGAGGAACACCTACATGAGAATGCTATTAATTGACTACAGCTCAGCGTTCAACACCATAGTGCCCTCAAAGCTCATCACTAAGCTAAGGATCCTGGGACTACACACCTCCCTCTGCAACTGGATCCTGGACTTCCTGACGGGCCGCCCCCAGGTGGTAAGGGTAGGTAACAACACATCTGCCACGCTGATCCTCAACACGGGGACCCCTCAGGGGTGCGTGCTCAGTCCCCTCCTGTACTCCCTGTTCACCCATGACTGCATGGCCAGGCACGACTCCAACACCATCATTAAGTTTGCCGACGACACAACAGTGGTAGGCCTGATCACCGACAACGATGAGACAGCCTATAGGGAGGAGGTCAGAGACCTGGCCGTGTAGTGCCAGGATAACAACCTCTCCCTCAACGTGAGCAAGACAAAGGAGATGATTGTGGACTACAGGGAAAAAAAGAGGACTGAGCACGCCCCCATTCTCATCGATGGGGCTGTAGTGGAACAGGTTGAGAGCTTCAAGTTCCTTGGTGTCCACATCACCAACAAACTATCATGGTCCAAACACACCAAGACAGTCATGAAGAGGGCACGACAAAGCCTATTCCCCCTCAGGAGACTGAAAAGATTTGGCATGGGTCCTCAGATCTTCAAAAAGTTATTCAGCTGCACCATCGAGAGCATCCTGACTGGTTGCATCACCGCCTGGTATGGCAACTACTCGGCCTCCGACCGCAAGGCACTACAGAGGGTAGTGCGTACGGCCCAGTACATCACTGGGGCCAAGCTTCCTGCCATCCAGGACCTCTATACCAGGCGGTGTCAGAGGAAGGCCCTCAAAATTGTCAAAGACTCCAGCCACCCTAGTCATAGACTGTTCTCTCTGCTACCGCACTGCAAGCGGTACCGGAGCGCCAAAAGGCTTCTCAACAGCTTCTACCCCCAAGCCATAAGACTCCTGAACAGCTAATCATGGCTACCCGGACTATTTGCACTGCCCCCCCCACCCCATCTTTTTACGCTGCTGCTACTCTGTTAATTATTTATGCATAGTCACTTTAACTCTACCCACATGTACATATTACCTCAACTAGCCGGTGCCCCCGCACATTGACTCTGCACCGGTACCCCCCTGTATATAGCCTCCCTACTGTTATTTTATTTTACTTCTGCTCTTTTTTGTTGTTGTTGTTATATTTTACTTTTTTACTAAGAAATAAATGCATTGTTGGTTAAGGGCTGTAAGCAACCATTTCACGGTAATGTCTGCACCTGTTGTATTCGGCGCATGTGGCAAATACATTTGGATTTGATTTGAATGCGGTTTTAAACAAATCAGCATTCAGGATTAGACCCACCCGTTGTATAAATTAATTTATATACACAAATTCGTACTTTCTCATCTTTTGGTTGCTAGAGACGCGACCCAGTCGTTTGTTCGATTAGTTCGATATTTATGTCGAACTACGGCTAACACAGTCACTACCTCTGCAGCCAGACATTCATTTGGATACATCCATAACAATGAGCTGATAATGCCCGAGCTAGAAAGGTTTTCCTTCTCGTCAGGATACTCGTCAACATGGCCTGTTAATTACGAGGAGATCGCATTGCATATTAAACACTAGAAGCTAGCTAAATAGTTTGTTGCTAGCAAACCTGCCAATATGACAACCCAAAAGAAAAAAAAGACCAGTTGCTGAAAACAGCTGGTAAAACTAGAAACATGTGGGAGGATTTGAAATCATAGCGCCACTTGCGTCATGACTGCAACAGTTCATCCCCTCACCACATTAGGTCATCATCAGATGCTCCCAAAAAAGATGTCTCCGCAAAAACAAATCAATGCTAGCTAACTGCATTTACAATGTACCCAATTTCAGTTTGTGTATCTGTTGGTTTCTGTAACTTTGTAGCAAGTATGGTCTGCATGTGTACGCACATATCAGAGGAGGCTGGTGGGAGGAGCTACAGGAGGACGGGCTCATTGTAATGGCTGAATAGAACAGAGTCAACATGTGGTTTCCTGCCTTGTTTGGATTTACTGCCACCTGCAGTTATGGAATGTTTACTCCCAGGTATAATTCATTGGCTGATCGCTCCTGATGACCTGGATGGAATTATGTGATCCTTCATGAACTACTACAAAACGTTCTCAATGGCAACGTAAAAAACGGGATATTTTCAAGTAGTGATCTCTAGCAATCTCTCTGCGACAGACAACTGATCTGACTCGAATGACCACAGAGAAGATGGGGGGGGGGAGAACATACAAAATAGACACACGTTTATGACATACTAATCTCAGGTGTGGTGCGTCTGTCCTACCTTGAACTGTCTTCGTAGGTTGACCATCTCATAAAGTCTCTGTTCCTCCAGTCCTCTCCTCCGGCACCACTTCCTGCTGGCACCGCCCCGCTCTCCCTTCACCTGGAGGAGACACATAAAACATTACCACCCGGACACCTGCAGTACATACTCCACCATTTTATTCAGTTTGGACGGCTGGAATGTCTAGGCAACAGGGTCTATGGAGACTAATATGCTACACATTATGTCAATCACTCTAAATGGAATATTTAGTGATCTTAAATTCTCCATTACAATATGTAAGTAAGGTAAGTGGCTTTGCACAGAGGGTGACTAAATATTTTCTGTGTCCTGATTGGCTGACCTGCACCCAGGCGTTGAAGGTGTTGAGCAGGGTGAAGGGGTCTCCCTGGTTGGAGTGCAGGGGCTGGCGTGCTGTGGCACAGTCGGGGTTGTGTTGGGCCGAGCGGAGAAATGGGGACTGGACACTGAGGGCAGCAGCCACCGTCAGCACCGGCTCCACCAAGTTAAACACTGATCCCAGCACCAGCATCTTACCTGGACACACAGAGGTCAGAGGTTAAGGGTCAGGACCGGCTCCACCAAGTTAAACACTGACGCCAGCATCTTACCTGGACACACACATGCCAGACCTGGGTTCAAATACTATTTCAAATATCTCAATTACTTTCACATACATTGGAAGTAAGTATTCAGATATTTTGTATTTAAAAGACGAGTAGTTGAATATTGGAACGTATCTGGAAATACACTGACTCAAATACACTGACTCAAATACACTCCCATACATTTAACCCAGGTATTTGAAATAAGTATTAGAAAATATTTTCATATAGTAGGTTATTTATAGGAAATTATTTGAAAATACTTTCAAATACTTCCAATAGCATTAGATGATTCGGGCCACATTATTTGAAAATACTTTAAATACACAGAAAATAAGTATTTAAATAACAAATGTATTTGAACCCAGATCTGACATGCACACACACACACAGATTTATGGGTTAGGGCTCCTGGTTTATAAATAGAATATAACTAGGGCCTGGAGGTTTTCTCTGCTCAGGTCATGTGGTCAGGAAAACCTCATGGCCCTATTCAGGGGGCACAGTACAGGATGGCAGCAGTCACAACAGTTCAACAGTGACATCTCTGTATTTCAGAGGGACGTACCTATGACCACGTCAACAGGTAGCTGTGCCAGCAGGCTGCCTATAGAGGTGAGTTCTCCTCTAGCGTCTAGCGCCCCCTGTTCCCTGAGGTAGGTTACTGCAGTCTGGATACTGGCCGCAGGAGGAGGGTCGATGAACACAAAGGACCGTGGGTCTCCCAGACTCATACTCTTCATCTGTGAGGACAGAGAACAGTAGCAGTACAGCAGGATAAAAGGTACATAATCTTTTGGCATGCAGAAGTAACTATAGGGAACAGAAAACCAGAAAAGTTTAGAGGGATTTCAGTCGTTCAGTACCTATAGTACGAGGGAGTCCAGAGCCACCCTGTGTATCTCTGGGACGGGGTAAGGTGCGAAGGGTTAGGGGTTATAATACCTGTAGTACGAGGGAGTCCAGAGACACCCTGTGTATCTCTGGGACGGGGTAAGGTGCGAAGGGTTAGGGGTTATAATACCTGTAGTACGAGGGAGTCCAGAGCCACCCTGTGTATCTCTGGGACGGGGTAAGGTGCGAAGGGTTAGGGGTTATAATACCTGTAGTACGAGGGAGTCCAGAGCCACCCTGTGTATCTCTGGGACGGGGTAAGGTGCGAAGGGTTAGGGGTTATAATACCTGTAGTACGAGGGAGTCCAGAGCCACCCTGTGTATCTCTGGGACGGGGTAAGGTGCGAAGGGTTAGGGGGTTATAATACCTGTAGTACGAGGAGTCCAGGGCCACCCTGTGTATCTCTGGGACGGGGTAAGGTGCGAAGGGTTAGGGGTTATAATACCTGTAGTACGAGGGAGTCCAGGGCCACCCTGTGTATCTCTGGGACGGGGTAAGGTGCGAAGGGTTAGGGGGTTATAATACCTGTAGTACGAGGGAGTCCAGAGCCACCCTGTGTATCTCTGGGACGGGGTAAGGTGCGAAGGGTTAGGGGTTATAATACCTGTAGTACGAGGGAGTCCAGAGCCACCCTGTGTATCTCTGGGACGGGGGTAAGGTGCGAAGGGTTAGGGGTTATAATACCTGTAGTACGAGGGAGTCCAGGGCCACCCTGTGTATCTCTGGGACGGGGTAAGGTGCGAAGGGTTAGGGGTTATAATACCTGTAGTACGAGGGAGTCCAGGGCCACCCTGTGTATCTCTGGGACGGGGTAAGGTGCGAAGGGTTAGGGGTTATAATACCTGTAGTACGAGGGAGTCCAGAGCCACCCTGTGTATCTCTGGGACGGGGTAAGGTGCGAAGGGTTAGGGGTTATAATACCTGTAGTACGAGGGAGTCCAGAGCCACCCTGTGTATCTCTGGGACGGGGTAAGGTGCGAAGGGTTAGGGGTTATAATACCTGTAGTACGAGGGAGTCCAGAGCCACCCTGTGTATCTCTGGGACGGGGTAAGGTGCGAAGGGTTAGGGGTTATAATACCTGTAGTACGAGGGAGTCCAGGGCCACCCTGTGTATCTCTGGGACGGGGTAAGGTGCGAAGGGTTAGGGGTTATAATACCTGTAGTACGAGGGAGTCCAGAGCCACCCTGTGTATCTCTGGGACGGGGTAAGGTGCGAAGGGTTAGGGGTTATAATACCTGTAGTACGAGGGGAGTCCAGAGCCACCCTGTGTATCTCTGGGACGGGGTAAGGTGCGAAGGGTTAGGGGTTATAATACCTGTAGTACGAGGGAGTCCAGAGCCACCCTGTGTATCTCTGGGACGGGGTAAGGTGCGAAGGGTTAGGGGTTATAATACCTGTAGTACGAGGGAGTCCAGAGCCACCCTGTGTATCTCTGGGACGGGGTAAGGTGCGAAGGGTTAGGGGTTATAATACCTGTAGTACGAGGGGAGTCCAGAGCCACCCTGTGTATCTCTGGGACGGGGTAAGGTGCGAAGGGTTAGGGGTTATAATACCTGTAGTACGAGGGAGTCCAGAGCCACCCCTGTGTATCTCTGGGACGGGGTAAGGTGCGAAGGGTTAGGGGTTATAATACCTGTAGTACGAGGGAGTCCAGGGCCACCCTGTGTATCTCTGGGACGGGGTAAGGTGCGAAGGCCTCATAGTCAGATTCAGAGTAGAGCCGGTAACACACCCCCGGACCTGTCCTGCCGGCTCGGCCTTTCCTCTGCTCTGAACTGGCTCGACTGATCCAGAACTCCTGCAGACGCTGCATCTTAGCCTTCGGGTCAAAACTCATCTCCTTCACCTTGCCTGGAGGACACATACAGACGTAACACATTGTTATTGTTCTATTTGATTCAGTGAAAGTAGCACACAGCAACACGGTTCTGTTCATGGACCGAATAGGTGAGATCTTCAAATAAGCTTTTGTCTGGTTTTCCCAGATTGACAGAATGATTAAATTTACCTGGCTCCTCCCAGTAGTTCCAGTTAGTGCTTTGGTTCCCTTACCTGAGTCGACTACGAAGCGCACCCCGTCGATGGTGACTGATGTCTCTGCTACGTTGGTAGAGATGATACACTTCCTCACTCCTGGAGGAGAGATGTCAAACACCTACAGACAGAACATAAGATACACAGTTAATAAGAGGTGATGTATGTTCCATGTTTTAGATCAGCCCCAATGCAATGGTAACATTCTGATAAAAGCCTTATTGTAAGCCATCCAGCATGGATGTCCACCTGCCCATAGACCTGCCCATAGACTGTCCCAGATTCATACATATGGGTCTGTGAACTGTGAATTGAGCTCAGTGTGTCAGGGTGCTGTTACTGTACCTTATCCTGCTGTTACTGTACCTTATCCTACTATTGCTGTACCTTATCCTGTAGTGCTGTTGCTGTACCTTATCCCACTGTCGCTGTACCTTATCCTGATGTGCTGTTGCTGTACCTTATCCTGCTGTAGCTGTACCTTATCCTGCTGTACTGTTACTGTGCCTTATCCTGCTGTTGCTGTTACTGTACCTTATCCCGCTGTACTGTTACTGTACCTTGTCCTACTGTTGCTGTACCTTATCCTGATGTGCTGTTGCTGTACCTTGTCCTGCTGTTACTGTACCTTGTCCCGCTGTACTGTTACTGTACCTTATCCTGCTGTTGATGTACCTTACCCTGCTGTTCCTGTTCCTTATCCTGCTGTACTGTTACTGTACCTTATCCTGCTGTTCCTGTACCATATCCTGCTGTACTGTTACTGTACCTTATCCTGCTGTACTGTTACTGTGCCTTATCCTGCTGTACTGTTACTGTGCCTTATCCTTCTGTGCTGTTGTTGTACCTTATCCTGCTGTACTGTTACTGTACCTTATCCTGCTGTAGTTACTGTACCTTATCCTGCTGTACTGTTACTGTACTTTATCCTGCTGTACTGTTCCTGTCCATTATCCTTCTGTACTGTTGTTGTACCTTATCCTGCTGTACTGTTACTGTGCCTTATCCTTCTGTACTGTTGTTGTACCTTATCCTGCTGTACTGTTACTGTACCTTATCCTGCTGTAGTTACTGTACCTTATCCTGCTGTACTGTTACTGTACTTTATCCTGCTGTACTGTTCCTGTCCATTATCCTGCTGTACTGTTACATTACCTTATCCTGCTGTACTGTTACTGTACCTTATCCTGCTGTACGGGTACAGTGCCTTATCCTGCTGTACTGTTACAGTGCCTTATCCTGCTGTACTGTTACTGTACCTTATCCTGCTGTACTGTTACTGTACCTTATCCTGCTGTACTGTTACTGTGCCTTATCCTGCTGTACTGTTACAGTGCCTTATCCTGCTGTACTGTTACAGTGCCTTATCCTACTGTACTGTTACTGTACCTTATCCTGCTGTACTGTTACCTTATCCTCCTGTACTGTTACTGTACCTTATCCTGCTGTACTGTTACTGTACCTTATCCTGCTGTACTTTTACTGTACCTTATCCTGCTGTACTGTTACAGTGCCTTATCCTACTGTGCTGTTACTGTCCATTATCCTGCTATACTGTTACTGTCCATTATCCTGCTATACTGTTACTGTACCTTATCCTGCTGTAATGTCACTGGACCTTATCCTGCTGTACTGTTACTAAACCTTATCCCGCTGTACTGTTACTGTACATTATCCTGCTGTACTGTTACTGTACCTTATCCTACTGTTGCCATTCACATATCATGCTGTAATGTTACTGTACCTTATCCCACTCTACTGTTATCGTACCTTATCCTGCTGCACATTACTATACCTTATCCTACTGTTACTGAACCTTATCCTGCTGTACTGTTACCGTACCATATTCTACTGTTACCGTACCATATCCTACTTCACTGTTACTGTATCTTATCCTGCTGTACTGTTACTGTACCTTATCCTACTAAACTGTTACTGTTCCTTATCCTGCTGTAATGTTACAGTGCCTTATCCTGCTGTACTGTTACTGTACCTTATCCTGCTGTGCTGTTACTGTGCCTTAACATTCTGTGCTGGTACTGTACCTTATCCTGCTGTACTGTTACTGTAGCTTATCCTGCTGTACGGTTACTGTACCTTATTCTGCTGTACTGTTACTATACCTTATCCTGATGTGCTGTTACTGTGCCTTATCCTTCTGTACTGTTACTGTACCTTACCCTGCTGTACTGTTACTGTCTCTTATCCTGCTATACTGTTACTGTACCTTATCCTGCTGTACTGTTACAATACCTTATCCTGCTGTACTGTTACAATACCGTTTCCTGCTGTACTGTTACTGTACCTTGTCCTGCTGTACTGTTACTGTACCTTATCCTACTGTTACTGTACCTTTTTCCTACTGTACTGTTACAGTACCTTATCCTACTGTTACTGTACCGTATCCTACTGTACTGTTACTGTACCTTATCCTGCTGTACTGTTACTGCACCTTATCCTACTGTGCGGTTACTGTACCTTATCCTACTGCTACTGTACCTTATCCTCCCGTACTGTTACTGTACCTTATCCTGCTGTACTGTTACTGTAACTTATCTTGCTGTACCCACACTGTACCCTATCCTACTGTTACTGTGCCTTATCCTGCTGTACTGTTACTGTACCTTATCTTACTGTTACTGTACGTTATCCTGCTGTGCTTTACTGTACCTTATCCTACTGTACTGTTGCTATACCTTATCCTGCTGTAATGTTACAGTGCCTTATCCTGCTGTACTGTTACTGTACCTTATCCTGATGTACTGTTACTGTACCTTATCCTACTGTGCTGTTACTGTGCCTTAACATTATGTGCTGGTACTGTACCTTACCCTGCTGTGCTGTTACTGTGCCTTAACATTTTGTATGGTTACTGTACCTTATCCTACTGTTACTGTACCGTATCCCGCTGTACTGTTACTGCACCTTATCCTACTGTACGTTTACTGTACCTTATCCTACTGCTACTGTACCTTATCCTGCCGTACTGTTACTGTACCTTGTCCTGCTGTACTGTTACTGTACCTTATCCTACTGTTACTGTACCTTATCCTACTGTACTGTTACTGTACCTTATCCTACTGTTACTGTACCGTATCCTACTGTACTGTTACTGTACCTTATCCCACTGTACTGTTACTGCACCTTATCCTACCGTACGGTTACTGTACCTGATCCTACTGCTACTGTAACTTATCTTGCAGTACTGTCACTGTACCCTATCCTACTGTGACTGTGCCTTATCCTGCTGTACTGTTACTGTACGTTATCCTGCTGTGCTTTACTGTACCTTATCCTGCTGTGCTTTACTGTACCTTATCCTGATGTACTGTTACTGTACCTTATCCTACTAAACTGTTACTGTTCCTTATCCTGCTGTACTGTTACTGTACCTTATCCTACTAAACTGTTACTGTTCCTTATCCTGCTGTAATGTTACAGTGCCTTATCCTGCTGTACTGTTACTGTACCTTATCCTGCTGTGCTGTTACTGTGCCTTAACATTCTGTGCTGGTACTGTACCTTATCCTGCTGTACTGTTACTGTAGCTTATCCTGCTGTACGGTTACTGTACCTTATTCTGCTGTACTGTTACTATACCTTATCCTGATGTGCTGTTACTGTGCCTTATCCTTCTGTACTGTTACTGTACCTTACCCTGCTGTACTGTTACTGTCTCTTATCCTGCTATACTGTTACTGTACCTTATCCTGCTGTACTGTTACAATACCTTATCCTGCTGTACTGTTACAATACCGCTTTCCTGCTGTACTGTTACTGTACCTTGTCCTGCTGTACTGTTACTGTACCTTATCCTACTGTTACTGTACCTTTTTCCTACTGTACTGTTACAGTACCTTATCCTACTGTTACTGTACCGTATCCTACTGTACTGTTACTGTACCTTATCCTGCTGTACTGTTACTGCACCTTATCCTACTGTGCGGTTACTGTACCTTATCCTACTGCTACTGTACCTTATCCTCCCGTACTGTTACTGTACCTTATCCTGCTGTACTGTTACTGTAACTTATCTTGCTGTACCCACACTGTACCCTATCCTACTGTTACTGTGCCTTATCCTGCTGTACTGTTACTGTACCTTATCTTACTGTTACTGTACGTTATCCTGCTGTGCTTTACTGTACCTTATCCCGCTGTACTGTTGCTATACCTTATCCTGCTGTAATGTTACAGTGCCTTATCCTGCTGTACTGTTACTGTACCTTATCCTGATGTACTGTTACTGTACCTTATCCTACTGTGCTGTTACTGTGCCTTAACATTATGTGCTGGTACTGTACCTTACCCTGCTGTGCTGTTACTGTGCCTTAACATTTTGTATGGTTACTGTACCTTATCCTACTGTTACTGTACCGTATCCCGCTGTACTGTTACTGCACCTTATCCTACTGTACGTTTACTGTACCTTATCCTACTGCTACTGTACCTTATCCTGCCGTACTGTTACTGTACCTTGTCCTGCTGTACTGTTACTGTACCTTATCCTACTGTTACTGTACCTTATCCTACTGTACTGTTACTGTACCTTATCCTACTGTTACTGTACCGTATCCTACTGTACTGTTACTGTACCTTATCCCACTGTACTGTTACTGCACCTTATCCTACCGTACGGTTACTGTACCTGATCCTACTGCTACTGTAACTTATCTTGCAGTACTGTCACTGTACCCTATCCTACTGTGACTGTGCCTTATCCTGCTGTACTGTTACTGTACGTTATCCTGCTGTGCTTTACTGTACCTTATCCTGCTGTGCTTTACTGTACCTTATCCTGATGTACTGTTGCTATACCTTATCCTGCTGTAATGTTACAGTGCCTTATCCTGCTGTACTGTTACTGTACCTTATACTGCTGTACTGTTACTGTACCTTATCCTACTGTGCTGTTACTGTGCCTTAACATTATGTGCTGGTACTGTACCTTACCCTGCTGTGCTGTTACTGTGCCTTAACATTTTGTATGGTTACTGTACCTTATCCTACTGTTACTGTACCGTATCCCGCTGTACTGTTACTGCACCTTATCCCACTGTACGTTTACTGTACCTTATCCTACTGTTACTGTACCGTATCCTACTGTACTGTTACTGTACCTTATCCCACTGTACTGTTACTGCACCTTATCCTGCTGTGCTTTACTGTACCTTATCCTGATGTACTGTTGCTATACCTTATCCTGCTGTAATGTTACAGTGCCTTATCCTGCTGTACTGTTACTGTACCTTATCCTGCCGTACTGTTACTGTAACTTATCTTGCAGTACTGTCACTGTACCCTATCCTACTGTTACTGTGCCTTATCCTGCTGTACTGTTACTGTACGTTATCCTGCTGTGCTTTACTGTACCTTATCCTGCTGTGCTTTACTGTACCTTATCCTGATGTACTGTTGCTGTACCTTATCCTACTGTTACTGTACCTTATCCTGCTGTACTGTTACTGTACCTTATCTTGCTGTACTGTTACTGTACCTTCTCCTGCTGTACTGTTACTGTACCTTATCCTGATGTACTGTTACTGTACCTTACCCTGCTGTGCTGTTACTGTGCCTTAACATTTTGTATGGTTACTGTACCTTATCCTACTGTTACTGTACCGTATCCCGCTGTACTGTTACTGCACCTTATCCTACTGTACGTTTACTGTACCTTATCCTACTGCTACTGTACCTTATCCTGCCGTACTGTTACTGTACCTTGTCCTGCTGTACTGTTACTGTACCTTATCCTACTGTTACTGTACCTTATCCTACTGTACTGTTACTGTACCTTATCCTACTGTTACTGTACCGTATCCTACTGTTACTGTACCGTATCCTACTGTACTGTTACTGTACCTTATCCCACTGTACTGTTACTGCACCTTATCCTACCGTACGGTTACTGTACCTGATCCTACTGCTACTGTAACTTATCTTGCAGTACTGTCACTGTACCCTATCCTACTGTGACTGTGCCTTATCCTGCTGTACTGTTACTGTAATGCTATCCTGCTGTGCTTTACTGTACCTTATCCTGCTGTGCTTTACTGTACCTTATCCTGATGTACTGTTGCTATACCTTATCCTGCTGTAATGTTACAGTGCCTTATCCTGCTGTACTGTTACTGTACCTTATACTGCTGTACTGTTACTGTACCTTCTCCTGCTGTACTGTTACTGTACCTTATCCTGATGTACTGTTACTGTACCTTATCCTGATGTACTGTTACTGTACCTTATCCTACTGTGCCTTAACATTATGTGCTGGTACTGTACCTTACCCTGCTGTGCTGTTACTGTGCCTTAACATTTTGTATGGTTACTGTACCTTATCCTACCGTTACTGTACCGTATCCCGCTGTACTGTTACTGCACCTTATCCCACTGTACGTTTACTGTACCTTATCCTACTGCTACTGTACCTTATCCTGCCGTACTGTTACTGTACCTTGTCCTGCTGTACTGTTACTGTACCTTATCCTGCTATACTGTTAATGTACCTTATCCTGCTGTACTGTTACTGTGCCTTATCCTTCTGTACTGTTAATGTACCTTATCCTGCTATACTGTTAATGTACCTTATCTTGCTGTACTGTTACTGTACCTTCTCCTTCTGTACTGTTACTGTACCGTATTCTGCTGTACCTTAATCTACCGTACCAGTGTTAGGGTATTGTTACTGTATCTTATCCTGCTGTACTGTTACTGTACCTTATTCTGCTGTACTGTACCCTATCCTGCTGTACTGTTACTGTACCTTATCCTACCTTTACTGTTACTGTACCTTATCCTGCTGTACTGTTACCGTACCTTATTCTACTGTACCAGTGTTAGGGTACTGTTACTGTACCTTATCCTACTTTACTGTTACTGTACCTTATGCTGTACTGTTGCTGTACCTTATCCTACTGTACCAGTGTTAGGGTACTGTTACTGTACCTTATCCTGCTGTACTGTTACCGTACCTTATTCTACTGTACCAGTGTTAGGGTACTGTTACTGTACCTTATCCTGCTGTACTGTTACCGTACCTTATTCTACTGTACCAGTGTTAGGGTACTGTTACTGTACCTTATCCTGCTGTACTGTTACCGTACCTTATTCTACTGTACCAGTGTTAGGGTACTGTTACTGTACCTTATCCTACTTTACTGTTACTGTACCTTATGCTGTACTGTTACTGTACCTTATCCTGCTGTAATGGTACTGTACCATATCCTGCTGTACTGTTATTGTACCGTATTCTGTTGTACTGTTATTGTACCGTATTCTGTTGTACCTTATCCTACTGTACTGTTACTGTAATTTATCCTGCTGTACCAGTGTTAGGGTACTGTTACTGTACCTTATCCTACTGTACCTTATTATACTGTACTGTTACCTTATCCTGCTGTACTGGTACTGTTCCTTATCTTACTGTACTTTTAATGTACCTTATCCTACTGTACTGTCACTGTACCTTATCCTGCCGTACCAGTGTTAGGGTACCGTTACTGTACCTTATTCTACTGTACCTTATTATACTGTACTGTTACCTTATCCTGCTGTGCCAGTATTAGGGTACTGTTACTGTACCTTATCCTGCCGTGCCAGTGTTAGGGTACTGTTACTGTACCTTATCCTGCCGTGCCAGTATTAGGGTACTGTTACTGTACCTTATCCTGCTGTACTGGTACTGTACCTTATCCTGCCGTGCCAGTATTAGGGTACTGTTACTGTACCTTATCCTGCTGTACCAGGGACAGGGTGCTGTGGAGGGGCAGGACGATCCAGCGCTTGGTGTGTGTGGCGTAGGCCTGGCATGCCTCCAAGATGGTGGATATCTCTGCCACGCCGCTGAGGAACAGGAGCAGGTCGCCCCTCTCCTCGGGCGGGTAGCGCTGGTCGATGCCCTGCAGCACCCGGAGGTATGGCCGGGGGTCCAACTTCTCAGAGCGGGACGGCTGCTCCTCTGGTGGGGTGGGCTGGTAGATCACCTACACATCAAACAGAGACAGGAGGGTGATATAGTCTGCATCCCAAATTACACCATAATCCTTCTGGTCAAAAGTAGTGCACTACAGTGAGGGAAAAAAGTATTTGATCCCCTGCTGATTTTGTACGTTTGCCCACTGACAAAGACATGATCAGTCTATCATTTTAATGGTAGGTTTATTTGAACAGTGAGAGACAGAATAACAACAACAAAATCCAGAAAAACACATGTCAAAAATATTATAAATTGATTTGCATTTTAATGAGGGAAATAAGTATTTGACCCCTCTGCAAAACATGACTTAGTACTTGGTGGAAAAACCCTTGTTGGCAATAACAGAGGTCAGACGTTTCTTGTAGTTGGCCACCAGGTTTGCACACATCTCAGGAGGGATTTTGTCCCACTTCTCTTTGCAGATCTTCTCCAAGTCATTAAGGTTTCGAGGCTGACGTTTGGCAACTCGAACCATCAGCTCCCTCCACAGATTTTCTAAGGGATTGAGGTCTGGAGACTGGCTAGGCCACTCCAGGACCTTAATGTGCTCCTTCTTGAGCCACTCCTTTGTTGCCTTGGCTGTGTGTTTTGGGTCATTGTCATGCTGGAATACCCATCCACGACCCATTTTCAATGCCCTGGCTGAGGGAAGGAAGTTCTCACCCAAGATTTGACGGTACATGGCCCCGTCCATCGTCCCTTTGATGCAGTGAAGTTGTCCTGTCCCCTTAGCAGAAAAACACCCCCAAAGCATAATGTTTCTACCTCCATCTTTGACGGTGGGAATGGTGTTCTTGGGGTCATAGGCAGCATTCCTCCTCCTCCAAACACGGCGAGTTGAGTTGATGCCAAAGAGCTCCATTTTGGTCTCATCTGACCACAACACTTTCACCCAGTTCTCCTCTGAATCATTCAGATGTTCATTGGCAAACTTCAGACGGGCCTGTATATGTGCTTTCTTGAGCAGGGGGACCTTGCGGGCGCTGCAGGATTTCAGTCCTTCACGGCATAGTGTGTTAACAATTGTTTTCTTGGTGACCATGGTCCCAGCTGCCTTGAGATCATTGACAAGATCCTCCCGTGTAGTTCTGGGCTGATTCCTCACCGTTCTCATGATCATTGCAACTCCACAAGGTGAGATCTTGCATGGAGCCCCAGGCCGAGGGAGATTGACAGTTATTTTGTGTTTCTTCCATTTGTGAATAATCGCACCAACTGTTGTCACCTTCTCACCAAGCTGCTTGGCGATGGTCTTGTAGCCCATTCCAGCCTTGTGTAAGTCTACAATCTTGTCCCTGACATCCTTGGAGAGCTCTTTGGTCTTGGCCATGGTGGAGAGTTTGGAATCTGATTGATTGATTGCTTCTGTGGACAGGTGTCTTTTATACAGGTAACAAGCTGAGATTAGGAGCACTCCCTTTAAGAGTGTGCTCCTAATCTCAGCTCGTTACCTGTATAAAAGACACCTGGGAGCAGGAAATCTTTCTGATTGAGAGGGGGTCAAATACTTATTTCCCTCATTAAAATGCAAATCAATTTATAACATTTTTGACATGCGTTTTTCTGGATTTTGTTGTTGTTATTCTGTCTCTCACTGTTCAAATAAACCTACCATTAAAATTACAGACTGATCATTTCTTTGTCAGTAGGTAAACGTACAAAATCAGCAGGGGATCAAATACTTTTTTCCCTCACTGTATATAGGGAATAGGGTGGGACTCAGCCATAGAAGAAAAGTGAGTTCCTGGACATGGAAGAGTGGTTAAGAAGAGGCATTACTATACAGTACCAGTCAAAAGTTTGGACACACCTACTCATTCAAGGGTTTTTCTTTATTTGTACATTGTAGAATAATAGTGAAGACATCAAAACTATGAAATAACACATATGGAATCATGTAGTAACCAGAAAAGTGTTAAACAAATCAAAAAATATTTTATATTTGAGGTTCTTCAAATAGCCACCCTTTGCCTTGATGACAGCTTTGTACACTCTTGGCATTCTCTCAACCAGCTTCACCTGGAATGCTTTTCCAACAGTCTTGAAGGAGTTCCCACATATGCTGAGCACTTGTTGGCTGCTTTTCCTTCACTCTGCCGTCCGACTCATCCCAAACCATCTCAATTGGGTTGAGGTCGGGGGATTGTGGAGGCCAGATCATCTGATGCAGCACTCCATCACTCTCCTTCTTGGTCAAATAGCCCTTACACAGCCTGGAGGTGTGTTGAGTCATTGTCCTGTCGAAAAACAAATGATAGTCCCACTAAGCCCAAACCAGATGGGATGGTGTATTGCTGCAGAATGCTGTGGTAGCCATGCTGGTTAACTGTGAATTTAATTCTAAATAAATTACAGACAGTGTCACCAGCAAAGCACCCCCACACCATAACACCTCCTCCTCCATGCTTTACGGTGGGATCTACACATGCGGAGATCATCCGTTCACCCACACCGCGTCTCACAAAGACACAGCGGTTTGAACCAAAAATCTCAAATTTGGACTCCAGATCAAAGGACACATTTCCACCGGTCTAATGTCCATTGCTCGTGTTTCTTGGCCCACGCAGGTCTCTTCTTCTTATTGGTGTCCTTTAGTAGTGGTTTCTTTGCAGCAATTCGACCATGAAGGCCTGATTCACACAGTCCCTTCTGAACAGTTGATGTTGAGATGTGTCTGTTACTTGAACTCTGTGAAGCATTTATTTGGCCTACAATTTCTGAGGCTGGTAACTCTAATGAGCTTATCCTCTGCAGCAGAGGTAACTATGGGTCTTCTATTCCTGTCGCGGTCCTCATGAGAGCCAGTTTCATCACAGCGCTTGATGGATTTTGTGACTGCACTTGAAGAAATTTTCCGTATTGACTGTCCATCATGTCTTAAAGTAATGATGGACTGTCGATTCTCTTTGCTTATCTGAGCTGTTCTTGCCATAATATGGACTTTGAATTTTACCAAATAGGGCTATCTTCTATATACCCCCCCACCTTGTCACAACACAACTGATTGGCTCAAACACATTAAGAAAGAAAGAAATTCCACAAATTAACTTTTAAGGCGGCACACCTGTTAATTGAAATGCATTCCAGGTGACTACCTCATGAAGCTGGTTGAGAGAATGCCAAGAGTGTGCAAAGCTGTCATCAAGGCAAAGGGTGGCTATTTGAAGAATCTCAAGTATAAAATATATTTTGATTTGTTTAACACTTTGTTGGTTACTACATGATTCCATATGTGTTATTCATAGTTTTGATGTCTTCACTATTATTTTACAATGTAAACAATTGTAAAAATAAAGAAAAACCCTTGAATGAGTAGGTGCGTCCAAACTTTTGACTGGTAGTGTATATTAAACAACAGCTGTCACTGAAATGCCCAATCATTACTATATATTAAACAACAGCTGTCACTGAAAGGCCCAATCATTACTATATACACTGCTCAAAAAAATAAAGGGCACACTAAAATAACACATCCTAGATCTGAATGAATGAAATAATCTTATTAAATACTTTTTTCTTTACATAGTTGAATGTGCTGACAACAAAATCACACAAAAATTATCAATGGAAATCAAATTCATCAACCCATGGAGGTCTGGATTTGGAGTCACCCTCAAAATTAAAGTGGAAGACCACACTACAGGCTGATCCAACTTTGATGTAATGTCCTTAAAACAAGTCAAAATGAGGCTCAGTAGTGTGTGTGGCCTCCACGTGCCTGTATGACCTCCCTACAACGCCTGGGCATGTTCCTGATGAGGTGGCGGATGGTCTCTTGAGGGATCTCCACCCAGACCTGGACTAAAGCATCCGCCAACTCCTGGACAGTCTGTGGTGCAACGTGGCGTTGGTGGATGGAGCGAGACATGATGTCCCAGATGTGCTCAATTGGATTCAGGTCTGGGGAACGGGCGGGCCAGTCCATAGCATCAATGCCTTCCTCTTGCAGGAACTGCTGACACACTCCAGCCACATGAGGTCTAGCATTGTCTTGCATTAAGAGGAACCCAGGGCCAACCGCACCAGCATATGGTCTCACAAGGGGTCTGAGGATCTCATCTCGGTACCTAATGGCAGTCAGGCTACCTCTGGCGAGCACATGGAGGGCTGTGCGGCCCCCCAAAGAAATGCCACCCCACACCATGACTGACCCACCGCCAAACCGGTCATGCTGGAGGATGTTGCAGGCAGCAGAACGTTCTCCACGGCATCTCCAGACTCTGTCACGTCTGTCACATGTGCTCAGTGTGAACCTGCTTTCATCTGTGAAGAGCACAGGGCGCCAGTGGCGAATTTGCCAATCTTGGTGTTCTCTGGCAAATGCCAAACGTCCTGCACGGTGTTGGGCTGTAAGCACAACCCCCACCTGTGGACGCTCGGGCCCTCA
Organism: Coregonus clupeaformis; assembly: GCF_020615455.1. Lineage (NCBI taxonomy): Eukaryota > Metazoa > Chordata > Actinopteri > Salmoniformes > Salmonidae > Coregonus > Coregonus clupeaformis. The sequence goes on along the minus strand of NC_059197.1, from coordinate 30,889,527 downwards.
TACCACCCCTCATGGAGTCTGTTTCTGACCATTTGAGCAGACACATGCACATTTGTGGCCTGCTGGAGGTCATTTTGCAGGGCTCTGGCAGTGCTCCTCCTACTCCTTCTTGCACAAAGGCGGAGGTAGCAGTCCTGCTGCTGGGTTGTTGCCCTCCTACGGCCTCCTCCACGTCTCCTGATGTACTGGCCTGTCTCCTGGTAGCGCATCCATGCTCTGGACACTACGCTGACAGACACAGCAAACCTTCTTGCCACAGCTCGCATTGATGTGCCATCCTGGATGAGCTGCACTACCTGAGTCACTTGTGTGGGTTGTAAACTCCGTCTCATGCTACCACTAGAGTGAAAGCACCGCCAGCATTCAAAAGTGACCAAAACATCAGCCAGGAAGCATAGGAACTGAGAAGTGGTCTGTGGTCACCACCTGCAAAACCAGTCCTTTATTGGGGGTGTCTTGCTAATTGCCTATAATTTCCACCTGTTGTCTATTCCATTTGCACAACAGCATGTGACATTTGTCAATCAGTGTTGCTTCCTAAGTGGACAGTTTGATTTCACAGAAGTGTGATTGACTTGGAGTTACATTGTGTTGTTTAAGTGTTCCCTTTATTTTTTTGAGCAGTGTATTAAACAACAGCTGTCACTGAAAGGCCCAATCATTACTATTTATTAAACAACAGCTGTCACTGAAAGGCCCAATCTTTAATTTCAACAGCCTGACCCTGCCACTTTGTTTGGCAGAATGAAAAATAGGACTAGAGAAATGTAGGCCTAACCACTTTAGAATTCATAGGCAGAGCTATGAATGCAAGGATTGTGCTTTTCTTGACTGTCACTAAAGCTTATGGTGGGCATTCGTAACCACAGATAGGATCTGCAGTTTGCTAGACATTACACAATATCTCTTAAGTACTGCCTACTCCTATCCCTATGACATAGCCTAGTCCAGAGGTTTTCAAACCTCTCCCTGGGAACCCCAAGCCGTTCCATGTATTTCAACTATTCCAGAGCACACCTGATTCCACTTGTCAACTAATCATCAAGCCCCTTGACTAGGTCAATCAGGTGAGCTAGTTCAGGGCAACAACAAAACATGTGAAAATGTCTGAAGGGGGTTCCAGGAGGAGAGGTTTAACATGTGTTTGTCCACTCACCTGTATAGGGAAGAGCCTGCCCGGGACCTGCAGCACAGGTGCAGTATTAAAGTAGCTGGAGAAGAGTTTGATGTTGATGGTGGCGGACATGAGGACCAGGCGGAGGTCGGGGCGGGCGGCCAGGAGGGAGCGCAGTACTCCCAGGAGGAAGTCACAGTGGAGGTGTCTCTCATGCACCTCGTCAACAATCAAAACCTGGGTGCAACAGGGAGGGAGGGAGGGAGGTAGATCCACACACAGACAGGTTACGGAACGGCTAGGATGCGTCCCAAATGGCACCCTAGTCCCTATATAGTGCACTACTTTAGACCAGAGAATGGCACCCTATTCCCTATATAGTGCACTACTTTAGACCAGAGAATGGCACCCTATTCCCTATATAGTGCACTACTTTAGACCAGAGAATGGCACCCTATTCCCTATATAGTGCACTACTTTAGACCAGAGAATGGCACCCTATTCCCTATATAGTGCACTACTTTAGACCAGAGAATGGCACCCTATTCCCTATATAGTGCACTACTTTAGACCAGAGAATGGCACCCTATTCCCTATATAGTGCACTACTTTAGACCAGAGAATGGCACCCTATTCCCTATATAGTGCACTACTTTAGACCAGAATAGCCCTACTTTAGAACAGAATGGCCTATTCATGCACTACTTTTGACCAGAGCCGCTATGGCAGGGTTCTTCAATTCTGGTCCTGGAGGGCCGAAACACCTCTGTTTTTCATCCTCTCCTTCTAATCAGGGGCTAATTCAGACCAAGACTTAATGTTTTGTACACTCAGTGTAAATCAATTATATTTACCTGCTATATATTATATTATATTATATATTACAATACCTGGTATATATTATATTATATTATATATTACAATACCTGGTATATATATATTTACCTGATATATATTATATATTACAATACCTGGTATATATTATATTATATATTACAATACCTGGTATATATTATATTATATGTTATACAGTATTACCTGGTATATATTATATTTCCTGGTATATATTATATTATCTGGTATATATTATATTACCTTGCATATACAGTGCATTTGGAAATACTTTTTCCACATTTTGTTACGTTACAGCCTTATCTTAACATTTATTTAAAATAAAATAAATAATCAGCAATCTACACACAATACCCCATAATGACAAAGCAAAAACAGGTTTTTAGAATTGTTTGCAAATTTATAAAATAAATTGCTTCACCTTAGGGATGGTGCCAGGCTTCCTCCAGATGTGACGCTTGGCATTCAGGTCAAAGAGTTCAATCTTGGTTTCATCAGAGCAGACAATCTTGTTTCTCATGGTCTGAGAGTCTTTAGGGGCCTTTTGGCAAACTCCAAGTGGGATTTCATGTGCCTTTTACTGAGGAGTGTTTTTGCTCTGACATGCATTGTCAATTGTGGGACCTTTGTTTTCACTTTGTCATTATGGGGTATTGTGTGTAGATGAATGAGGGATTTTTAAATTTAAATTTTAGAATAAGGCTGTAACGTAACAAAATGTGTAAAGAGTCAAGGGATCTGAATACTTTCCGAAGGCACTGTATATTATATTTCCTGGTATTTATTATATATTATATTACATGCTATATATTACATTATATATTATATTACCTGGTATATATTATATTTATCTGGCATATATTATATTACCTAGTATATATTATATTACACAACTTAACTTTTAAGAAGGCACACCTGTTAATTGAAATGCAGTCCAGGTGACTACCTCATGAAGCTGGTTGAGAGAATGCCAAGAGTGTGCAAAGCTAAGTGCAGTGGCTACTTTGAAGAATCTCAAATATAAAATATATTTTGATTTGTTTAACACTTTTTTTACAACTACATGATTCCATATGTGTTATTTCATAGTTTTGATGTCTTCACTATTATTCTACAATGTAGAAAATAGTAAAAATAAAGAAAAACCCTTGAATTAGTAGGTGTGTCCAAACTTTTGACTGGTACTATATATTCTATTACCTGGTACTGCTCCAGGGCCGGGTCAGCCTGGATCTGTCTCAGTAGTAACCCCTCTGTCAGGAACAACAGCTTGGTGGACGGGGTACGGGTCCCCTCGAAACGGATCTGGTACCCAACCTGCAGATAAAACACAGCTGTGTGTCAGTTTGGGTTCATCTGCTTGTAGGTCTGCTAAATGTCTGGGTGTTGGTTTTTGGTCTTTGTGTAAAGTGTACAAGATTGTGACAAAATCATCTATTTCAGAGAAAAAGAACACGTATTATTGTTTGAAAATAATGACATTTGTTTGATATCCCTGTCCAAGCGTGATTCCCCAAAAACTATTTTTCAAGACTGTAAATAAACAAGTTCCAGCTACACTGCCACCTACCTTGGAGCCGTACTGGTTGAGACTCTCGAAGCTGACCCTCTTGGCGAGGGAGATACAGGCGATCCGTCGAGGCTGAGTGCAGGCTATGTGACTGAACCCAGAGGAGAGGAGGTACTGGGGGACCTGGGTGGACTTCCCACAGCCTGTATCCCCCGCCACCACTACTACCGGGTTGGCCCGCACCAACTCCACGATCCGGTCCCGGTACTGGAAGATGGGAAGGGCTTTCTGCTCCGTCCTCAGCTTGACCAGCTTCCCAAAGCTCTGCCTTTGGCAGAAGTCCAGGAAGTGCAGCAACGCCAGGCGACAGTCAGCGACCACCTGACTCCCTGGGCCGGAGGAGCTCTGTCTGTGGCTGTGTCTCTGATCAGACCTCCCCGTCTCCAGCCTCTCCTCTGCGTCTTTGGTACAAACGGACACGTTGATCCGATAGCGGGCGTCATATTCCTTAGGCAGACCCAGATCTACAGTCTTCTTCCTGTCTCTGCCCTCCTCCATGTCTTCCTTCGTGCTGCCCCCTGACATGTCCTTCCTGGTTTTGAACCTCTGGAAGCGGTCGAAGAAGCCCCAGAACTCTTTGTGTTCCGTGGTTCCGTTCTGGATGTAGTCATGCTGGCGGAAGAAAATCTGATCCATCTGAGCTCGGCACTGAGGGCTGTCCCAGTCCCAGCTACGGCTGTCCCTCCTCCTCTCCGACATCTCTAACGTTACAACTTTATATAACACACACTCGCGATTCTGACGTCAAGTCAACCAGATGATTAGTAAGTCAATAAGGCTAGCTAGACACTCACTCAATAGTCAAGGGTCTCCAACATAGAAGTCTGACTTAGTTAGCTACTAGTAGAGCAGTTCGCTACTAGCTAGCAACTCCTCTGCATTCAAGATAAATAATGTGTAAGCTAGCTATAGCTACAGGTTATCTTGATTTCTTTTCTTTAATAATCAAAATACCCATAATCAATCCAGTATTCTGTCTGAGTTATGCTTTCCTGTTTCATCAGATCAATATTCAAGATAGCGCCAACAGGAAAATACATACAAACGATTGACAAAGTTTGCAGCGGAACAATAATAACGACGGTCCGTCCCAACTATTGTCCGATGAAAACTGCTGCCATCGGGTATATAGTTCCGCATGGTGAAGTTGATTTCTTTCACATTGACAAATCAAATACTTTATTGGATAAAAAAAATAATGAAATCTCAAACCATGTTTAGTTCTTAGGTTATGTTGCTTGTGAACACTGTAACAGCAAACACATGCAATATTCAGATCATTTAACCGGTTGCAATTATTCATTTTAGAAACATCTTGAACTGCATTCTTTATAGTTTAAGTATCACTCTGCACATTTACATTTACATTTTAGCAGACGCTCTTATCCAGAGCGACTTACAGTTAAGTGAGTGCATACATTTTTCATACTGCCCCCCCGTGGGAATCGAACCCACAACCCTGGCGTTGCAAGCGCCATGCTCTACCAACTGAGCTACAGGAGGCCCACTGATCAAGAAAGGGCTGGCTCACAAAAGCTCTACTGTTCTCTACTGTATTTGCATCAGAAACACTCCAGTCTCCACCTCCGCTGAGGCTTATCAGAGTGTCAGAGTACAGAGGGCTGTAGAGCAGGGAGGGAGATTTGCATTGTTGCTGGAGTGATGGAGAGAACAGGTGGTGGTGTGGAGAGCTCTGGAGCTGACAGCAGCCTGGTCGTCTGGTCTCTACTGATCTCCTGTCTCTTCTCTGGAGCTGACAGCAGCCTGGTCGTCTGGTCTCTACTGATCTCCTGTCTTCTGTCTGGTCCTGCCACAGGTACTATGGGGGGTGATTACTGTGTGATTAGCTCAGATGCACATTAGAGGTCAATTCAAATTAAAAACTCAAATTTTCCAACACTAGCAGCTGCCTAATCATGATTAACTGGGGAGAAGTCCTCACAATAACCTAAAATACAGTCATCTGTTAACAACATGATTGATGTTTACAGATATTCTCTTCTCCCAGGTGACCAACATGCCCACTGCTCTGAGTTCCTCTGTCTCAGTCCTCCCTCTCCTCTGGTGAGGCTCCTCAGCTTCTCCTCTGAGCAGGGTCCCTGTGGTTCCCCCTTAGACCTCCCTCCTCCACCAGGCCTCCCAGGACTGGCCCCTGGTCCTGTGGCCTGGAGCCCCCTGTGCCCCACGGTAGTGATCGTCCCGGGCAGGAGGCCAGCCAGGCTGCAGCCCAGCTGGGCGAGGGTGATGGCGGGGGAGCTGTTGGAGGCGGGGCTGGTTAATGTCCTGGTAGCTGATTGGCTGCTGCCCCCAGAGCAGGAGATCACCGAAGGAGCCAGGCAGGTGGGAGAGAGGCTGGCACAGGCCATACAGACACTACAGGTGGGGACACAGGCCACACAGACACTACAGGTGGGGACACAGGCCATACAGACACTACAGGTGGGGACACAGGCCATACAGACATTACAGGTGGGGACACAGGCCATACAGACACTACAGGTGGGGACACAGGCCATACAGACACTACAGGTGGGGACACAGGCCATACAGACACTACAGGTGGGGACACAGGCCATACAGACATTACAGGTGGGGACACAGGCCATACAGACACTACAGGTGGGGGCACAGGCCATACAGACATTACAGGTGGGGACACAGGCCATACAGACACTACAGGTGGGGGCACAGGCCATACAGACATTACAGGTGGGGACATGTTCCACACTGGGTAGAAGGTGGCCAATGATTTTTTTGTCCAGTAATATGCTTTAACTGGGTCAGGGAAACTGGCCCAAATTGAACAAGACTAACTCTGTTATAGTGTAGTAGACATGTTGAGGTGTTGATGTTTATTCCCCAGGAGGACCAGGGCTCTTCTCCAGAGCTGTTCCACCTGGTAGGGTTTGGTGTTGGGGCCCATGTAGCTGGTGTGGCTGGGGCCTGTTTGGAGGGAGCTATTGGCAGGATCACAGGTACTGAGACAGAACATGATACAGGGTTACATCTGGTAACAGTCCATTCTGAGTTTCAGAGGAACTGACAGGTCAAATAGTGTTTTGTTCTTTTCTTTTTATGTGTTCTGATCCAACTCAGGCCTGGATCCCTTCTCACCACTGTTTTCTGAGGCAGACAGAAGCCTGTCCCTGGATCACACTGATGCCCAGTACGTGGATGTGATTCACACCAACTTCAACCGTGAGGAACTCTAAACACACCATAAAGCCATGTAGTTACACCTAATAGTATAGTACACCATTTAGATATTTTTAACCAATCAGTGAGTTCATTACCTGGTGTATTTTCAGCCAATGAGCCGGTAGCTCCCCTGGGGGTTTCCAGACCGTTGGGTCATGTTGATTTCTACATCGGCAGAGGACATCAACTCCCAGGTTGTCCTCAGGCTCTCATGAAAAGTGTGTGCCAGGTTTTTTATCATCTAAAATATTATGACAAACATCATGCCTGGGGCCCATGTGACCTCCCTTAGCTATCTACTATAACAAGGAGGTTGGGATGACTTATACAGTTGAAGTCGGAAGTTTACATTCACTTAGGTTGGAGTCATTAAAACTTGTTTTTCAACCACTCCACAAATGTCTTGTTAACAAAGTATAGTTTTGGCAAGTCAGTTAGGACATCTACTTTGTGCATGACACAAGTAATTTTTCCAACAATTGTTTACAGACAGATTATTTCACTTATAATTCACTGTATCACAATTCCAGTGGGTCAGAAGTTTACATACACTAAGTTGACTGTGCCTTTAAACAGCTTGGAAAAGTCCAGAAGATGATGTCATGGCTTTAGAAGCTTCTGATAGGCTAATTGACATCATTTGAGTCAATTGGAGGCGTACTTGTGGATGTATTTCAAGGCCTACCTTCAAACTCAGTGCCTCTTTGCTTGACATCATGGGAAAATCAAAAGAAATCAGCCAAGACCTCAGAATTTTTTTTGTAGATCTCCACAAGTCTGGTTCATCCTTGGGAGAAATTTCCAAACGCCTGAAGGTATCACGTTCATCTGTACAAATAATAGTACGCAAGTATAAACACCATGGGACCACGCAGCCGTCATACCGCTCAGGAAGGAGACGCGTTCTGTCTCCTAGAGATGAACGTACTTTGGTGCGAAAAGTGCAAATCAATCCCAGAACAACAGCAAAGGACCTTTTGAAGATGCTGGAGGAAACGGGTACAAAAGTATCTATATCCACAGTAAAACGAGTCCTATATTGACATAACCTGAAATGCTGCTCAGCAAGGAAGAAGCCACTGCTCCAAAACCGCCATAAAAAAGCCAGATTACGGTTTGCAACTGTACATGGGGACAAAGATTGTACTTTTTGGAGAAATGTCCTCTGGTCTGATGAAACAAAAATAGAACTGTTTGGCCATAATGACCATCGTTATGTTTGGAGGAAAAAGGGGGACGCTTGTGAACCGAAGAAAACCATCCCAACCGTGAAGCACGGGGGTGGCAGCATCATGCTGTGGGTGTGTTTTGCTGCAGGAGGGACTGGTGCACTTCACAAAATAGATGGCATCATGAGGAAGGAAAATTATGTGGATATATTGAAGCAACATCTCAAGACATCAGTCAGGAAGTTAAAGCTTGGTCGCAAATGGGTCTTCCAAATGGACAATGACCCCAAGCATACTTCCAAAGTTGTGGCAAAATGGCTTAAGGACAACAATGTCAAGGTATTGGAGTGGCCATCACAAAGCCCTGACCTCAATCCTATAGAACATTTGTGGGCAGAACTGAAAAAGCGTGTGAGAGCAAGGAGGCCTACAAACCTGACTCAGTTACACCAGCTCTGTCAGGAGGAATTGGCCAAAATTCACCCAACTTATTGTGGGAAGCTTGTGGAAGGCTACCCGAAACGTTTGACCCAAGTTAAACAATTTAAAGCCAATGCTACCAAATACTAATTCAGTGTATGTAAACTTCTGACCCACTGGGAATGTGATGAAAGAAATAAAAGCTGAAATAAATCACTCTCTACTATTATTCTGACATTTCACATTCTTAAAATAAAGTTGTGATCCTAACTGACCTAAGACAGGGAAGTTTTACTAGGAATAAATGTCAGAAATTGTGAAAAACTGAGTTTAAATGTATTTGGCTAAGGTGTACGTAAACTTCCGACTTCAACTGTATATTTGAGGCAGCTCTGCAGGGTCATCACTAGCTGGCACAGCCACAAAGTCATAAAATCTGATTTTTAACCCTAACCACACTGCTAACATTATGCCTAACCTTAACCTTAAATTAAGATAAAAAAAGCAAATGTTTTGTTTTTTATGAATTTGTAAGATATGTAGCAATTTTGGACTTTGCAGCTGGCACATCTAGTGGAAATGGCTCAGTTCTGCATCCAGGACAAGATTCAGCTGAATGAAGGTCAACCTGAATAAAGGTCAACCTGAATGAAGGTCAACCTGAATAAAGGTCAACCTGAATAAAGGTCAACCTGAATAAAGGTCAACCTGCGTGTTGGTGTGTGTGCGTTACAGGGGAGGATTACTTGCTGTGCAGTCACCACCGGGCCTACAGGTTGTTCACCAGCTCCATCCGATCCTCCTGCCCTCTCACAGCCTTTCCCTGTCAGGGAGTAGAGGACTTCCAGAGAGCTCTCTGTACCCGCTGTCACCACCCTGGCCTCAACACCTGCCCCCAGCTGGGTAAGATACACACTGCCCTGGCCTCAACACCTGCCCCCAGCTGGGTAAAATACACACTGCCCTGCCTCAACACCTGCCCCCAGCTGGGTAAAATACACACTGCCCTGGCCTCAACACCTGCCCCCAGCTGGGTAAAATACACACTGCCCTGCCTCAACACCTGCCCCCAGCTGGGTAAAATACACACTGCCCTGCCTCAACACCTGCCCCCAGCTGGGTAAAATACACACTGCCCTGGCCTCGAGAACACCTGCCCCCAGCTGGGTAAAATACACACTGCCCTGGCATCAACACCTGCCCCCAGCTGGGTAAAATACACACTGCCCTGGCATCAACAACACCTGCCCTCAGCTGGGTAAAATACAAGATAATGTAGACAGTATAGCTCTCCGACACATTTTCTCTCTGAACAAAGAGGAGTCTTTCACACATGCAGAAACTGGAGTTGATGATGGGCAATATCAATGAGGGATGTTTCATCATCAAGATACCGTCAGCTATTGGTTATTCTCTCCTATAGGCTACGACATCAGCTGGCTGCCTCCGGATCGACCAATCACCTTCCAGCCCCTGACCGCTGTCCTGGACATCACAGCAACGGACCCTTTCTGTGGTCAGGAACTCAGGACACACACACACACTGACAGTGTCACACAGTTACAGTCGCTTCAACAACTGCGAGAACAGTTTGGTTAACCTGTTTTATGTCCCATCTAGTGACGCCGTTCCTGTTGGAGGTGCACCTGGAGGGGAACGTCTCATTAGGAGCCCAGCTATTCATTCAGCTGAAGGGACACGTCAGGAAAACACCCGTCATGTTGGTGTCCGGGTGAGAGACTGTCATCTGGTTCTTCAGTTGTTAATGGGTGCGTCTCAAAACGGGACCCTATACGGTGCACTATATACTCCCCATAGGGCCCTAATGTTGTGCACTATATAGGGAACAGGGTGCCATTTGGGATGTAGCCAATGTCTTTATCTGATGAATCTTCTTGCCAACTCTTAACGTGCCGTTGACAATTGTGTCTAGTCCTTCCCTGGTGCAGTTTGAGCCCCATCAGATGTACCAGTTCATGGTTTCCATAGACCACCCTGTTACGGCGTTCAGAACCATGTCACTTCACTTCTACTCTCAACGTCTCCTGTACTTGGCCTGGAGGAAGAGAAGCATTCGGATCAGTCATCTGATACTTGCACAACTACCCAGACACCAGGGGTAAATAGCATCACTACATCAACACAACACTGATGAGTTTCTGGATTCATTTTGTATTCAACTCTCCTTCAAATCTGAATTCATTCGACTAAAATTGAAATTGCTAAAAGAACACTAAAAAAGCCTACGACCCCAGTTGTCTGTGTGACGTCTGGTAGCACAAGACTAAAAACAAGCCTGTGTTTGTGCATTCATTCCCACAGGCTAGTATCTTACAGGACCTGCAGGTTTACAGCAGTAGAGAACCAGAGAGTGGAAGTGTATCTGCAGAAGGAGGAGTGAAGATGGACGGGGCTCTAGTGTCAACTGGTGTGTTTTCAGGGACGTCAAATGCTGTGCTGGGTAATCAGAATATAACATCTACTGAGAAAAGCCATGAAAGACTAATTGTTCATATTTATTTTCAAACACTTACATGTATAAAACAATTACAGTAAGTGGTTGATTTGATAAAAGCTTAATAATGTTTTATTTCTAAGCTAAATTGGATCATTTCTATGTCCTCAAAGTTGTTGTGAAATCAATCCATGTATATGCTAAACTAAAGACATGGGTTTTATAAACTCTAATGGAGCTTTATTCTGTAATAAAAGTGTTTACGTCGGATCAAAATGAAATAAAATCCCTGATGAGAAATACAAAAGTATCACACTTTAAAAAAGGCACATTAGTCATCATCATGTCACATCAGGACGGCCTGGTATTTCAACAAACGATTGTGTCAAATACCAAATCATAGGAGGTGGGGGTCACTGTCTGGATCCCAAATAGCACCCTATTCCCTACATAGTGGAATACCTTTAAACAGAGCCCTATTGGACCCTGGTCAAAAGTAGTGTACTTCATAGGGAATAGGGTGCTATTTGGGATGCAACCCCATGAGTACAAGGACAACAAGTAAAAGAGAGACTGAATTCACATTTAAGCCACTGTTCTAAAATATGTAAGAGAAAATAAACTATGGGCAAATTATTATTGAAATACAATGACAAAACAAGCAACAGGACATTGTCTCCTTATATGTAACAGTGTTCTATAGTTCTTTCCTAAAATGTCCTAAATCGTACTTAAGCAAATGTGCATCCAATCCAAACGACCGATTGCAAAACAAATATATATAAAAAGACGCACACAATTAATTAGACATTATTTACAATTCTTAAAACACTTTCCCCAAACCACCTATCCCACCTCATTAAAAAGACACATTTAGACATTCAGACACCCGTCATTAAAATACACATTTAGACATTAAGGCGATGCCTTTCAACAGAGAAAACCAACCAATGGTCCACAGTCCATCGATATGAAAGGGAGTGCATTTTGAGGCCTGAGATCAAAACTTCTAAAATAGTTCATCACTCTTAGAGAATGGAAGTGGGTAGCGGGTGAGTCTTGGCCAACCGGTAATCTGTACAGTACTGGTGTGTTCGTCGTCGGACGTCCTCATCGTTCCTAATGGTTTCCCGTTTCCTGTTACACGCCGGTCTTCTCCTTGATCCAGCCCCTGAACTTGGTGACAGTGGTATAGATTCCAGGCTTGTCCCTACGGGCACAGCCGTCGCCCCAACTCACCACTCCAGCCAGGAACATATGACTACCACCAGGACTGGACAGAGGACCGCCAGAATCCCCCTGAGACAGACAGAGACAGAGAGACAGAGAGACAGAGAGACAGAGAGACAGAGAGACAGAGAGACAGAGAGACAGAGAGAGAGAGAGAGAGAGAGACAGTGAGACAGAGAGAGAGACAGAGAGAGTGTTAGTGTATGGCTATATCTCATCCTACTCAGCACTCCTTTTGACCAGAGCCCTGTGTGGCAGCCCTACAGTATGGCCTGGTTCACAGGGATAGAGAGTTAGGTCAAAGTAAGGTACCTGGCATGCGTCCACTCCTCCAGTCAGCACTCCAGCACACATCATCCTGGAGGTGATCTGCCCTCCCATCAGACGGTTACACACCGTACTGTTGATGATACGGACCTGGGCCTTCTGCAGGATGGATGCACCAGAACCTAACATACAGACACATGCAGTAGTTATTATCATGATGCAGGAAGTGGGAGCATATTATCAGGGAGTGGGAGCATATTATCAGGAAGTGGGAGCATATTATCAGGAAGTGGGAGCATATCAGGAAGTGGGAGCATATTATCAGGGAGTGGGAGCATATTATCAATCTCTAACTGTTTGGGAACATCTTCATGCAACACGTTTGTATTCATATGTAGCAGAAAGCTAATTCAAAAACATACTATAACATTGCTATTAAATAATTATAGCTACACAGCAATAAACTAAAATATTATGCAGTACATAGTAACTAATGCTGTATATGAAGGCAGAGACCACCCCCATTTTGACTCACCTCCCTCTCGTGTGGCGCCCCAACCCGTGATCCAGACAGAGTTGCCCGGGGGGAAGGTGTGTTGGGGCGAGGGCAGACAGATGGGTCTGATGTATTCAGAGAACGTCACAGGGCTGTCGAGCTCCATCAGAGCCACGTCGTTGTCGAAGGTGTAGGCGTTGTAGTAGGGGTGGGGGATCACCTGACGTAGGTTCCTCTTCTGAACGTTCTTAGTGTTCTGCTTCTGGATGTGAAGGCCTAGGTATGCCTCCCATACACCCGGCTGGGAATACCTAGAGAGATACACAGGTTAGGATGGCTGGCCTAGGTATGCCTCCCATACACCCGGCTGGGAATACCTAGAGAGAAACACAGGTTAGGATGGCTGGCCTAGGTATGCCTCCCATACACCCGGCTGGGAATACCTAGAGAGATACACAGGTTAGGATGGCTGGCCTAGGTATGCCTCCCATACACCCGGCTGGGAATACCTAGAGAGATACACAGGTTAGGATGGCTGGCCTAGGTATGCCTCCCATACACCCGGCTGGGAATACCTAGAGAGATACACAGGTTAGGATGGCTGGCCTAGGTATGCCTCCCATACACCCGGCTGGGAATACCTAGAGATACACAGGTTAGGATGGCTGGCCTAGGTATGCCTCCCATACACCCGGCTGGGAATACCTAGAGATACACAGGTTAGGATGGCTGGCCTAGGTATGCCTCCCATACACCCGGCTGGGAATACCTAGAGATACACAGGTTAGGATGGCTGGCCTAGGTATGCCTCCCATACACCCGGCTGGGAATACCTAGAGATACACAGGTTAGGATGGCTGGCCTAGGTATGCCTCCCATACACCCGGCTGGGAATACCTAGAGATACACAGGTTAGGATGGCTGGCCTAGGTATGCCTCCCATACACCCGGCTGGGAATACCTAGAGATACACAGGTTAGGATGGCTGGCCTAGGTATGCCTCCCATACACCCGGCTGGGAATACCTAGAGATACACAGGTTAGGATGGCTGGCCTAGGTATGCCTCCCATACACCCGGCTGGGAATACCTAGAGAGAAACACAGGTTAGGATGGCTGGCCTAGGTATGCCTCCCATACACCCGGCTGGGAATACCTAGAGATACACAGGTTAGGATGGCTGGCCTAGGTATGCCTCCCATACACCCGGCTGGGAATACCTAGAGATACACAGGTTAGGATGGCATGCACACACACACTAACCCATATAGACCTCCATGTACCCAGCTGGACACACACACACAGGGAGAATCCTCCACAGGTACCTGGTCTTGGCGTCATCCTGGACGCAGTGGGCAGCAGTAACCAGCCAGCGCTGGCTGATGATGGATGCACCACAGACGTGACCGGCGTTCTTAATGTGGAGGCTGACCTGCCACGGGAACTCCCCCTCCTCTGCGTCCTGACCACCCACGATACGGCTCGTCTTAAACAGACTCCGCCCACAATCTGAAACAACACAATCAGCATTTAGTCAACAGCAGGCTGCTACACTGAGACCAATGCAGTAGTCAATCACACTAACATTTTACATTCAGATATTTAGAAAGGGGTTTATAAGTAGTAAAACTATGTTTATAGATCGTTTATAAATCTGTAATTAACAGTTACGGCTCATTTGGTGTGAACCATGGCGTGTTGTGAGGGGAGTGGTGTGAACCACGGCGTGTTGTGAGGGGAGTGGTGTGAACCACGGCGTGTTGTGAGGGGAGTGGTGTGAACCATGGCGTGTTGTGAGGGGAGTGGTGTGAACCACGGCGTGTTGTGAGGGGAGTGGTGTGAACCATGGCGTGTTGTGGGGGAGTGGTGTGAACCATGGCGTGTTGTGGGGGGAGTGGTGTGAACCATGGCGTGTTGTGAGGGGAGTGGTGTGAACCATGGCGTGTTGTGAGGGGAGTGGTGTGAACCATGGCGTGTTGTGAGGGGAGTGGTGTGAACCATGGCGTGTTGTGAGGAGGGAGTGGTGTGAACCATGGCGTGTTGTGAGGAGAGTGGTGTGAACCATGGCGTGTTGTGAGGGGAGTGGTGTGAACCATGGCGTGTTGTGAGGGAGAGTGGTGTGAACCATGGCGTGTTGTGAGGGGAGTGGTGTGAACCATGGCGTGTTGTGAGGGGAGAGTGGTGTGAACCATGGCGTGTTGTGAGGGGAGTGGTGTGAACCATGGCGTGTTGTGAGGGGAGTGGTGTGAACCATGGCGTGTTGTGAGGGGAGTGGTGTGAACCATGGCGTGTTGTGAGGGGAGTGGTGTGAACCACGGCGTGTTGTGAGGGGAGTGGTGTGAACCACGGCGTGTTGTGAGGGGAGTGGTGTGAACCATGGCGTGTTGTGAGGGGAGTGGTGTGAACCATGGTGTGTTGTGGGGGGAGTGGTGTGAACCATGGCGTGTTGTGAGGGGAGTGGTGTGAACCATGGCGTGTTGATTCGGGGACAGAGGGAGTGTCTTACCACAGTTGGCCTCATCTGATTTGTCCTCACAGTCAGGTGTTCCATCACACTCCGGGTTCTCCTTGTTGATACACTTGTTGTTCTCACACTTATAGGTGGAGTCAGAACACTGCACATTATCCATAACTGGGGAGAGGAGAAGAACCACATGAACGTAGAGGTGGAGCCAGAACACTGCACATTATCCATAACTGGGGAGAGGAGAAGAACCACATGAACGTAGAGGTGGAGCCAGAACACTGCACATTATCCATAACTGGGGAGAGGAGAAGAACCACATGAACGTAGAGGTGGAGCCAGAACACTGCACATTATCCATAACTGGGGAGAGGAGAAGAACCACATGAACGTAGAGGTGGAGCCAGAACACTGCACATTATCCATAACTGGGGAGAGGAGAAGAACCACATGAACGTAGAGGTGGAGCCAGAACACTGCACATTATCCATAACTGGGGAGAGGAGAAGAACCACATGAACGTAGAGGTGGAGCCAGAACACTACACATTATCCATAACTGGGGAGAGGAGAAGAACCACATGAACGTAGAGGTGGAGTCAGAACCACATGAACGATCCATCCGCAAATACTAAGACAGGCCATAAGTGTTAGTGTGGAACCCAAATACAAATTAAAATGTGTGTTTATTCGTCACGTACACAGGATACAGCAGGTGTAAACAGTACAGTGAAACGCTTACTAGCTCTTCCTCAACAATGCAGTTCTACCAATCCTATTAAATTAAATACAGAGAACTGATATGCTCTCTGAAACAATGGTGAACCAACTTATCCGTTTGGATTTCAGGCTACATCCACCTGTAAAAACGTCTGTATAAATAAAATGTACTTGATTGATTGAACTGATCGAGAGAAATGTCTACTCACTTCGTCCACAGTCGCTCTCGTCTGACCCATCTCCACAGTCATCATTCCCGTCACAGCGCTTCTTCTCCGAAATACACTTTCCGTTGCGACATGTCAGCTCCCCCGCCTTACAGGCCCCTGAGGAGAACAGAACAACCAGAAGAGGAGACATGATATAATAACACAGTATGCTGGAAATATCCTTCAATCACAACTTTACTTTTGGTACACTGCTCCTGAATGTAACTTAATGTGTGTACACATGAATCAACTGGAAACAGGATGAGAGTGAGTGACTTCTGTTCCATCTGTGGACAGGCCTGAGGCTTCAGACTACAGGACCGTGAAACATACCACAGTTCAGTTCATCAGTGTCATCTCCACAGTCGTTCACTCCATCACACTCCCAGAACTTGGGCTTACACAGGCCGTTCTTACAGTGGATCTGAGTGGCATCACACTCTACACACACACACACACACACACACACACACACACACACACACCCTTGGTTACATTTGGTAAACAATGATCAATCTTTAGTATTAATCCATCTAATATCCATTAAAACGTTTTCTGCAGACAAAGATCAATGAGTTTGTTAGTACTCACTGCAGTTCATCTCGTCGCTCATATCTCCACAGTCGTTCCAGCCATCACACTTCAGCTGTGTTTTGATACAACGCTGGTTATTGCACTGGAACTTGTCAGGACAGGCTGGGGATGAAAATAGAGGAGGGACAGTGGGAGGGGTCAGCTAAAGGAAAACAGTGAATGCTCCCCTCCCCAATATGAGTGGCCAGGAACCAGTGAATGCTCCCCTCCCCAATATGAGTGGCCAGGGACCAGTGAATTCTCCGTTCATTAACACCTCCCCAATACTGTACTATGGAACAAAGATAAATGATATGAAGAATGATAGTAAAAAGCTTTGGAGCACCTTAAATGACATTTTGGGCAACAAGGCAAACTCGGCTCCATTAATTGAATGATTCATCACAAAACCCACTGATATTGCCAACTACTTTAATTATTTTTTCATTGGCAAGATTAGCAAATTTAGGCATGACATGCCAACAACAAATTCTGAACCTACACATCCATGCATAACTGACCAAATTATGATAATTCCATATTGTTACGATCGTCGAAGGAGGAGGACCAAGGCGCAGCGTGGAATGCGAACATATTTATTAAATAATGATCACACGAACAAAACAACAAAACGATAACGTGACGTCCTTGGTTACATACACAAACCAACACGGAACAAGAAACCACACCAAATGAATGCCAAACGGCTACCTAAGTATGGCTCCCAATCAGAGATAACGAGCTACAGCCGTCTCTGATTGGGAGCCACCCTGGCCAACATAGAAATACAAAACTAGACTAGCACACAAAACACAAAACACAAAGAAACAACACACCCTGGCTCAACATAACACAGTCCCAGAGCCAGGGCGTGACAGTACCCCCCCCAAAGGCGCGGACTGCGACCGCGCCAAACATAAACTGAACAGGGGAGGGCCGGGTGGGCATTCCTCCTCGGAGGCGGTTCCGGCTCCGGGCTTGAACCCCACCCTCCAACCAACCCACCAAAGCGCCCCTGGTCCGGTCTGGCCCTGCTGGCCGGAGCTGGACTGAACACTGGTGGAGCGGATTGCTCTAGCTCCGGAGTGGAGCAGCTGACCGGTGCCGGACCAGGCACCGGTGGAACAGGCACGGGCTGTGCCGGACTGACGACGCGCACCACAGGCTTGGAAAATTACTGAGGATAATAGCGGACGATATTCCCACCCCTATTTGCCATATCTTCAATTTAAGCCTACTGGAAAGTGTGTGCCCTCAAGCCTGGAGGAAGCAAAGTCATTCCGCTACCTAAGAATAGTAAAGCCCCCTTTACTGGCTCAAACAGCCGACTAATCAGCCTGTTACCAACCCTTAGTAAACTTTAGGAAAGAAAATTGGGTTTGACCAGATACAATGCTATTTCACAGTAAATAAATTAACAACAGTACAGCACTTACACAAATGACTGATGATTGGCTGAGAGAAATTGATAATAAAAAGATTGTGGGAGCTGTTTTGTTAGACTTCAGTGCAGCTTTTGACATTATTGATCATAATCTGCTGCTGGAAAAACAAATGCGTTATGGCTTTTCACCCCCTGCTATATTGTGGATAAAGAGTTACTTGTCTAACAGAACACAAAGGGTGTTCTTTAATGGAAGACCTCTCCAACATAATCCAGGTAGAGTCAGGCATTCCCCAGGGCAGCTGTCTAGGCCCCATACTTTTTTTCCATCTTTAGTAATGACCTGGCGCTGAGTAAAGCCAGTGTGTCTATGTATGCGGATGACTCAACACTATACACGTCAGCTACTACAGCGACCGAAATGACTGCAACACTTAACAAAGAGCTGCAGTTAGTTTCAGAATGGGTGGCAAGGAATAAATTAGTCCTAAATATTTCTAAAACTAAAAGCATTTTATTTGGGACAAATCATTCACTAAACCCTAAACCTCAACTAAATCTTGTAATGAATAAATGTGGAAATTGAGCAAGTTGAGGTGACTAAACTGCTTGGAGTAACACTGGATTGTAAACTGTCATGGTCAAAAAATATTGATGCAACAGTAGCTAAAATGGGGAGAAGTCTGTCCATAATAAAGCGCTGCTCTGCCTTCTTAACAACACTATCAACAAGGCAGGTCCTACAGGCCCTAGTTTTGTCGCACCTGGACTACTGTTCAGTCGTATGGTCAGGTGCCACAACCACAAAGAGGGACTTAGGAAAATTACAATTGGCCCAGAGCAGCACGGCTGGCCCTTAGATGTACATAGAGAGCTAACATTAATAATATGCATGTCAATCTCTCATGGCTCAAAGTAGAGGAGAGATTGACTTCATCACTGCTTGTGTTTGTGAGAGGTGTTGACATGTTGAATGCACCGAGCTGTCTGTTTGAACTACTGGCACACAGCTCAGACACCCATGCATACCCCACAAGACATGCCACCAGAGGTCTCTTCACAGTCCCCAAGTCCAGAACAGACTATGGGAGACGCACAGTACTACATAGAGCCATGACTACATGGAACTCTATTCCACATCATGTAACTCATGCCAGCAGTAAAAGTAGATTAAAAAAACTGATAAGACTACACCTTACGGAACAGCGGGGACTGTGAAGAGACAAACACACAAGAACATATGCACTATACACACACATGTACACATGGATTTTTTATTGTAGATATGTGGTAGTAGAGTAGAGGCCTGAGGGCACACAATGTGTTGTGAAATCTGTAATGAATGTATTGTAATGTTTAGAATGTTAGATAACTGCCTTAATTTTGCTGGACCCCAGGAAGAGTAGCTGCTGCCTTGGCAGGAACTAATGGGGATCCTTAAGAAATACAAATACAAATATGAGTGGCCAGGGACCAGTGAATGCTCCCCTCCCCAATATGAGTGGCCAGGGACCAGTGAATGCTCCCCTCCCCAATATGAGTGGCCAGGGACCAGTGAATGCTCCCCTCCCCAATATGAGTGGCCAGGGACCAGTGAATGCTCAGGTCATCGCTTGTCTTGTATTGTGCAATGAGCCACTTGCTTAAGATGATTTGATGAACAATCAAGATTTCTACTTACGGTCTGTGGACTCGAAGGTCTCGTACTTGGCGCTGAATCCTCTGTCTACATAGGAGGCATCAGAGTAGAAGACTACCGTCATGGTGTTTGTGTCACTGGTTACTACAGAACTGGATGGAAGTTCTCCACAATACCTGATAGACACATTACAACAACAGGTCAACTCGCCACAATACCCGTGTTGGAGTCTAGCTTGAAATATACTTATTCATGTTACCATACCAGAACTTAGTGATTACTTTACATATATAAGAAATGTATATGTTGGGGGTCAAGGAAGGGTAAAAAGGAACTTGGTGTGTGGAAAGTTACTAAGTGAGAAAAGGGTAAGTGCAGAAAGTTCATATTCAAATATATTAATTGTAGAATATGAATGTTCCTAAGGAGGGAGGCAAAGGGCAACAGTCTAGTTTCAGTTCTTGAGAAGGCAGACCAGCTGCTGAGGAACCAGGACCATGAGGGATGTGGAACTCTAGATAAGGTCAACAGTTTGAGAGACAACTGGGGATGACCACAGGGGCCCACCCCGAAGACCATCTCACAAACACACACACACACTCTTCCACGCCCAGATGTGCTTGTGTGACTTGTATGTTTTCTCTGCAGCCGTGTGACCCAGTGGCTGAATAAACTTGGTTTGAGCTTTTTCTAGTCGTTTGAGTTTTTACTCTTGTTTGTTGAGAACCTAACACCTGATACAGACAATAATAAGGTCAATCTAATACTACATTCAAACTACAAGACATGTGGAGGCCACAATGTGGACAGAAGCACTTCATAGCAGTATCTGGTATTTATAAATATTTTTCAAAACATTTGAATATTTAAAATTGTTATTTATAAAATAAATTACAAATAGTGGACCAAATTGTATTTAACAGGATTTTCAAATACTTATTTCAAATACTATTTTCAAATACCCGAGTTAAAACGAATGGGAGTGTATTTACAGTGGCTTTTTGAAAATATTCCCCCCCTTGGCATTTTTCCTATTTTGTTGCCTTACAACCTGGAAATAAAATTGATTTTTGGGGGGTTTGTATCATTTGATTTACACAAACATGCCTACCACTTTGAAGATGCAAAATATTTTTTCTTGTGAAACAAACAAGAAATAAGACAAAAAAACAAAACACTTGAGCGTGCATAACTATTCACCCCCCCAAAGTCAATACTTTGTAGAGCCACCTTCTGCAGCGATTACAGCTGCAAGTCTCTTGGGGTATGTCTCTATAAGCTTGGCACATATAGCCACTGGGATTTTTGCCCATTCCTCAAGGCAAAATTGCTCCAGCTCCTTCAAGCTGGATGGGTTCCGCTGGTGTACAGCAATCTTTAAGTCATACCACAGATTCTCAATTGGATTGAGGTCTAGGCTTTGACTAGGCCATTCCAAGACATTTAAATGTTTCCCCTTAAACCACTCGAGTGTTGCTTTAGGAGTATGCTTAGGGTCATTGTCCTGCTGGAAGGTGAACCTCCGTCCCAGTCTCAAATCTCTGGAAGACTGAAACAGGTTTCCCCTCAAGAAGTTCCCTGTATTTAGCTCCATCCATCATTCCTTCAATTCTGACCAGTTTCCCAGTCCCTGCCGATGAAAAACGTCCCCACAACACGATGCTGCCACCACCATGCTTCACTGTGGGATGGTGTTCTCGGGGTGATGAGAGGTGTTGGGATTGCACCAGACATAGTGTTTTCCTTGATGGCCAAAAAGCTCAATTTTAGTCTCATCTGACCTGTGTACCTTCTTCCATATGTTTGGGGAGTCTCCCACATGCTTTTCTTTAAGCAATGGTTTTTTTTCTGGCCACTCTTCCGTAAAGCCCAGCTCTGTGGAGTCTATGGCTTAAAGTGGTCCTATGGACAGATACTCCAATCTCCGCTGTGGAGCTCTGCAGCTCCTTCAGGGTTATCTTTGGTCTCTTTGTTGCCTCTCTGATTAATGCCCTCCTTGCCTGGTCTGTGAGTTTTGGTGGGCGGCCCCCTCTTGGCAGGTTTGTTGTGGTGCCATATTTCTTAAAACATTTTAATAATGGATTTAAAATGGTGCTCCGTGGGATGTTCAAAGTTTTGGATATTTTTTTATAACCCAACCCTGATCTGTACTTCTCCACAACTTTGTCCCTGACCTGTTTGGAGAGCTCCTTGGTCTTCATGGTGCCACTTGCTTAGTGGTGTTGCAGACTCTGGGGCCTTTCATAAAAAATTTTTACATTTACATTTTAGTCATTTAGCAGACGCTCTTATCCAGAGCGACTTACAGTTAGTGAGTGCATACATTTTATATATACATTTTATATATATATATTTTTTTTTTTTTTATATATATATATATATATATATATATATATATATATATATATATATATATATATATATATTTTTCATACTGGCCCCCCGTGGGAATCGAACCCACAACCCTGGCGTTGCAAATGCCATGCTCTACAAACATCCCTGCTGGCCATTCCCTCCCCTACCCTGGACGACGCTGGGCCAATTGTGCGCCGCCCCATGGGTCTCCCGGTCGCGGCCGGCTACGAAAGAGCCTGGATTCGAACCAGGATCTCTAGTGGCACAGCTAGCACTGCGATGCAGTGCCTTAGACAACTGCGCCACTCGGGAGACTTAAAGTCCACCTGTGTGCAATCTAACTAATTATGCGACTTCTGAAGGTAATTGGTTGCACCAGATCTTATTTAGGGGCTTCATAGCAAAGGGGGTGAATACATATGCACGCACCACTTTCCGTTATTTATTTATTTCATTTCACTTAACCAATTTGGACTATTTTGTGTATGTCCGTTACATGAAATCCAAATAAAAATCTATTTCAATTACAGGTTGAAATGCAACAAAATAGGAAAACGCCAAGGGGGATGAGTAGTTTTGCAAGGCACTGTAAGTCAGTGTATTTGAATCGTTCAAATACTTTCCAAGGGTGGTTCCCAAAATGCATACTACCGTGCTCCGAGAACACAAATTGGAGCACGGGAGGGTCGGAGCATGAGTCCAAATCAAAGTATGCAAAACTGAGCACGGAGGGTACTTCTCGGATGCGTACTCCGTTTGCACATATTTTGAAGCATGCATCGATGCAAGCTTCAAATGGAAAGTATGCACAGAAATATGACGCATCAATGTAAAAAAACAACGCAAAATGTATTGAAAACAATGGCATGTTTCCTGCCTACAACACCCGCATAGATTGCAACCCTGTAGTAAGTCAATAGGGCTAACTACCTAGCTAGCCTTGGAGAATTAGTAGCTAGCTACCCACAAATAATTGACATTTACAAGTGCCTTTAGAAAGTATTCACACCCCGTGACTTATTCCACATTTTGTTGTGTTCTCCAAAAAAATTGCCTAGTCCTTGCCGATGACAAGCATACCCATAACATGATGCAGCCACCACCATACTTAAAAATATGAAGAGTGGTACTCAGTGATGTGTTGTGTTGTGTTGGATTTGCCCCAAACATAATGCTTTGTATTCAGGACATAAAGTTTTTTTTTTTTGCAGTTTTACTTTAGGGCCTTATTGCAAAAAGGATGCATGTTTTGGAATATGTTTATTACGTACAAGCGTCCTTCTTTTCACTCTGTCATTTAGGTTAGTATTGTGGAGTAACTACAATGTTGTTGATCCCTCCTTAGTTTTCTCCTATAACAGCCATTAAACTCTGTAACTGTTTTAAAGGCACCATTGGCCTCAGGGTGAAATCCCTGAGCAGTTTCCTTCCTCTCTGGCAACTGAGTTAGGAAGGACGCCTGTATCTTTGTAGTGACTGGGTCTAATTAATAACTGCGTTAGGAAGGACGCCTGTATCTTTGTAGTGACTGGGTGTAATTAATAACTGCGTTAGGAAGGACGCCTGTATCTTTGTAGTGACTGGGTGTATTTAATAACTGACTTAGGAAGGACGCCTGTATCTTTGGAGTGACTGGGTCTATTTAATAACTGACTTAGGAAGGACGCCTGTATCTTTGTAGTGACTGGGTGTAATTAATAACTGACTTAGGAAGGACGCCTGTATCTTTGTAGTGACTGGGTGTAATTAACAACTGACTTAGGAAGGACGCCTGTATCTTTGTAGTGACTGGGTGTAATTAATAACTGACTTAGGAAGGACGCCTGTATCTTTGTAGTGACTGGGTGTAATTAATAACTGACTTAGGAAGGACGCCTGTATCTTTGTAGTGACTGGGTGTATTGATATACATTTACATTATTTAGCAGACGCTCTATATACCATCCAAAGTGTAACTAATCACTTCACCATGACATTCAGCGTCTGCTTTTTATTTAATTTAAATGTTTTACCCATCTACCAATAGGAGCCCTTCTTTGTGAGGTATTGGAAAACCTCCCTGGTCTTTGTGGTTGAATCTGTATTTGAAATTCACTGCTCGACTGAGGGACATTACAGGTAATTGTATGTGTGGGGTACAGAGATGAGGTAGTCATTAATAAATCATGTTAAACACTATTATTACACACACAGTGAGTCCATGCAACTTGTTATGTACATGTTTACTCCTGAACTTATTTAGGCTTGCCATAACAAAGGGGTTGAATACTTATTGGTTCTTTCCATTTTTAATTAATGTGTAAACATTTGTTAAAACATAATTCCACTTTGACATTATGGGGTATTGTGTGTAGGCCATTGACAAAATCTCAGTTTAATCCATTTTAAATTCAGGCTGTAACAACAACACTTAGTGGTACTGTACCTTGCATAACATTACTTTTAGGTCGTTTTTTGCCTGTTAACCTAGCTGGCTAGCTAGATTATTCCAATTCACATATAGCTAGCTTGATCATTATGAAGTAAAACTTTTGCTTTGTGTGTGTGTGTGTGTGAGAGTGTGTGTGTGTGTGTGTGTGTCTTGTTTAGTCTATTGCCATTGCCCTGGCTTGAAAAACGTTCAGTGAATGGGAGGTAATACTGAAGGGTGAAGCTCTTCTCAAATATCTCACCTCTTCTTGTTGATCTCTACATAGTCCTTGTTACAGTCCTTAGCGTTCTCCTGACCCAGCTCTGATAACAGGAAGGTACTGAACTTGACCTTCACTGACTTACCAGCAGGGACCTGGGGGTGGGGGGTATAGTAGCACAGTCAAACATTACACACACTTAGCCTGATACAATAAAACCTCTATCAGCCAATATCTAAAATCCTCAATATCTGATTGACTGATTTTATTTGATAATCTAAAAAAAACACTTCTGAAGTTGTTCCACGTTTCACTGTGTTGTGACCCCAGTACAGTATAAACACTTCACTGTGTTGTGACCCCAGTACAGTATAAACACTTCACTGTGTTGTGACCCCAGTACAGTATAAACACTTCACTGTGTTGTGACCCCAGTACAGTATAAACACTTCCTCACGTTTATATTCCATTCACAGTAGGTGTTGGGCGCATAGTAGTTGGGGAAGTTTGGGGATGTGAAATTCCCTGTCTCTCCTGACAGCTGACCACCACATGCCAGGTCTAAAAACAAAAATCAGAGATGATCACATTAAAACACAACAGACAAATCAAACATTTTTAAATAGTAGATAATGTATCACTGTTGATAACAGTATGTGAAGGGCCAGACGATTCCTCACCATGTGACTTAACCAGGAAAAACTCTAGTAGTAGTAGTAGCAGTAGTAGTAGTGTTATTGTACCTTTGCTGCCCTGGGGGACCTGAGAGATGTGGGCTCTGAGTCCTGGGTAGTTCTTATTGTTGTTAGTAACCAAGGTTACCAGCATCACGTTCCGGGAGGACTGGAAGATCAGGGGGGAGCTGGGAGAGTGGTAGCCACAAATCCTGACGAAAATTCATTCAACAGAATGCAGACTAGTTACACATCTATCAGTGCTCATCATTATGACAGACTGTTAGATTAGGTCCCCTAACCAAAGGCTGTTAGATTAGGTCCCCTAACCAAAGGCTGATAGATTAGGTCCCCTAACCAAAGGCTGTTAGATTAGGTCCCCTAACCAAAGGCTGATAGATTAGGTCCCCTAACCAAAGGCTGATAGATTAGGTCCCCTAACCAAAGGCTGATCGATTAGGTCCCCTAACCAAAGGCTGATCGATTAGGTCCCCTAACCAAAGGCTGATAGATTAGGTCCCCTAACCAAAGGCTGATAGATTAGGTCCCCTAACCAAAGGCTGATAGATTAGGTCCCCTAACCAAAGGCTGATAGATTAGGTCCCCTAACCAAAGGCTGATAGATTAGGTCCCCTAACCAAAGGCTGATAGATTAGGTCCCCTAACCAAAGGCTGTTAGATTAGGTCCCCTAACCAAAGGCTGTTAGATTAGGTCCCCTAACCAAAGGCTGTTAGATTAGGTCCCCTAACCAAAGGCTGTTAGATTAGGTCCCCTAACCAAAGGCTGATAGATTAGGTCCCCTAACCAGGCTGTTAGATTAGGTCCCCTAACCAAAGGCTGATAGATTAGGTCCCCTAACCAAAGGCTGATAGATTAGGTCCCCTAACCAGGCTGATATAGTAGGTCCCCTAACCACAGTGCAGACAGACAGCAGACTCACTCTTCCATGGCAAAGCTCTCGATGGCCACCAGGGAGTCGTAGACCTTAACAAAGTCGTTACGACAGTCCTCCTCTAGGTTAAAGGTATCAAAGTCCAGTTTGAGCACGTGACCAGGGTCGGCTCTCAGCTGCCATTGGATGAAGGTGTTGGGCGGGTACGGAGCATTGGGGAAACCAGGTGACACGATTGTTCCAATCTGATTTGCTCTGGTGTGTTCTGTGTACCTGTAGTATTCTGAGGAGACATGGACACTCAGAACACGTCCTAATGGCACCCTAGTCCCTATATAGTGCACTATTTCTGGCCAGAGCCGCACAAGGTTCTACATAGGGAATAGGGTGCCATTTCAGATATGTCCTCATTCTCATGCTAGGAGGAAGTACACTACATGGCTAAAAGTATGTGGACACCTGCTCAAACAACATCTCATTCCAAAATCATGGGCATTAATATGGAGTCCCCCCTTCGCAGCTATAACAGCCTCCACTCTTCTGGGAAGGCTTTCCGCTAGATGTTGAAACATTGCTGCGGGGACTTGCTTTCATTCAGCCACAAGAGCACTAGTGAGGCCGTGTACTGATGTTGGGCGATTAGACCTGGCTCGCAGTCGGCGTTCCAATTCATCCCAAAGGTGTTCGATGGGGTTGAGGTCAGGGCTCTGTGCAGGCCAGTCATGTTCTTCCACACCGATCTCGTCAAACCATTTCTGTATGGACCTCGCTTTGTACACGGGGGAATTGTCGTGCTGAAACAGTAAAGGGCCTTCCCAAACTGTTGCCACAAAGGTGGAAGCACAGAATAATCTAGAATGTCATTGTATGCTGTAGCGTTAAGATTTCCCTTCACTGGAATTAAGGGGCCTAGCCCAAACCATGAAAAACAGCCCCAGACCATTATTCCTCCTCCACCAAACTTTACAGTTGGCACTATGCATCAGGGCAGGTAGCGTTCTCCTGGCATCCGCCAAACCCAGATTCGTCCGTCAGACTGCCAGATGGTGAAGTGTGATTCATCACTCCAGAGAACGTGTTTCCACTGCTCCAGAGTCCAAATGGCGGTGAGCTTTACACCACTCCAGCCGACGCTTGGCATTGAGCATGGTGATCTTAGGCTTGGCCCGTACTTAGGCTATGGCTGCTCGGCCATAGAAATCCTTCATGAAGCTCCCGACGAACAGTTATTGTGCTGACGTTGTTTCCAGAGGCAGTTTGGAACTCGGTAGTGAGTTTTGCAACTGAGGACAGACAATTTTTACACGCTTCAGCCCACGGTGGTCCCGTTCTGTGAGCTTGTGTGGCCTACCACTTCGCAGCTGAGCCGTTGTTGCTCCTAGACGTTTCCACTTCACAATAACAGCACTTACAGTTGACCGGGGCAGCTCTAGCATGGTAGAAATTTGACGAACTGACTTGTTGGAAATGTGGCATCCTATGACGGTGCCATGTTAAAAGTCACTGAGCTCTTCAGTACGGGCCATTCTACTGCCAATGTTTGTCTATGGAGATTGCATGGCTGTGTATTCGATTTTATACACCCGTCAGCAACGGGTGTGGCTGAAATAGCCGAATCTACTCATTTGAAATAGTGTCCACATACTTTAGGATAATAAACATCTACCGTGCCTTGCAAAAGTATTCATCCCCCTTGGCATTTTTCCTATTTTGTTGCATTACAATCTGTAATTTAAAATGGAATGAAAGAAATAACTTGTTTCAAATAATTCTACAAAATAAATCACGGAAAAGTGGTGCGTGCATATGTATTCACCCCCTTTGCTATAAAGCCCCTAAATAAGATCTGGTGCAACCAATTACCTTCAGAAGTCACATAATTAGTTAAATAAAGTCCACCTGTGTGCAATCCAAGTGTCAAATGATCTGTCACATGATCTCAGTATATATACACACACCTGTTCTGAAAGGCCCCAGAGTCTGCAACACCACTAAGCAAGGGGCACCCCCAAGCAAGCGGCACCATGAAGACCAAGGAGCTCTCCAAACAGGTCAGGGACAAAGTTGTGGAGAAGTACAGATCAGGGTTGGGTTATGAAAAAATATCAGAAACTTTGAACATCCAACAGAGCACCATTCAATCCATTATAAAAAAATTGAAAGAATATGGCACCACAACAAACCTGCCAAGAGAGGGCCGCCCACCAAAACTCACGGACCAGGCAAGGAGGGCATTAATCAGAGAGGCAACAAATAGACCAAAGATAACCCTGAAGGAGCTGCAAAGCTCCACAGCGGAGATTTGAGTATCTGTCCATAGGACCACTTTAAGCCAAACATATGGAAGAAGGTACTCTGGTCAGATGAGAGTAAAATTTAGCTTTTTGGCCATCAAGGAAAAATGCTATGTCTGGTGCAAACCCAACACCTCTCATCACCCGAGAACACCATCCCCACAGTGAAGCATGGTGGTGGCAGCATCGTGTTGTGGGGAAGTCTTTCATCGGCAGGGACTGGGAAACTGGTCAGAATTGAAGGAATGATGGATGGCGCTAAATACAGGGAAATTCTTGAGGGAAACCTGTTTCAGTCTTCCAGAGATTTGAGACTGGGACAGAAGTTCACCTTCCAGCAGGACAATGACCCTAAGCATACTGCTAAAGCAACACTTGAATGGTTTAAGGGGAAACATTTAAATGTCTTGGAATGGCCTATTTAAAGACCTCAATCCAATTGAAAATCTGTGGTATGACTTAAAGATTGCTGTACACCAGCGGAACCCATCCAACATGAAGGAGTTGGAGCGGTTTTGCCTTGAAGAATAGGCAAAAATCCCAGTGGCTAGATGTGCCAAGCTTATAGAGACATACCCCAAGAGACTTGCAGCTGTAATTGCTGCAAAAGGTGGCTCTACAAAGTATTGACTTTGGGGGGGTGAATAGTTATGCACGCTCAAGTTCTGTTTTTCTTGTCTTATTTCTTGTTTGTTTCACAAGAAAAAATATTTTGCATCTTCAAAGTGGTAGGCATGTTGTGTAAATCAAATGATAAAAGTAATCATTCTATCCCCCCCCCCCTCACAAAAAAAGGAAAAAAATATAAAAATATTCATATAGAAAAAATAAACATATACTATAATTTTAGAAAAAATAAATAAAGTTGTTGTCGCACTGGCTATCATAAGGTGAATGCACCAATTTGTAAGTCGCTCTGGATAAGAGCGTCTGCTAAATGACGTAAATTTAAAACTTTATACAAACCCCCCCCCAAAAAAATAATTTAAATTCCAGGTTGTAAGGCAACAATGCCAAGGAAGGGGGGGGGTGAATACTTTCGCAAGCCACTGTATGTCTGATTCACAGAATTCACCTTCCAAATTTTCACAGCATTTACTGTGGTAACTGGTCACATTCAGAGGGAATTCTCTACTCTAACTGATATAAACTCAGGTCCAAGCAGATTATGTATAATTCATAAGTGCTGCTGGAATAAGAGCAGAACTCACCACTGAAGGATGTTGAGAACATTCTAGAGTCCAGAGCAGAGTTCACGACATCATCAAACACCAGATCGTTGCCAGGCTTGTTGAGAGAGAACGTCCTCTGGTCCTTATCCACTATCTTGTCCATGGAGGACATGGCCTTGTCCACCGCTGCCTCCTGACCAGATGGCACTTGAAACTCTGACAGGTAGTAGGCTATCACACTGCCTTCACTGGAATACATACATAAACAAACATTATTCAAGTGTTTCATTCTAATATCTACAGTGGAATAAGTTAGAATATCCAACACCTTGCTTCATGACACCTTTAGCTTCAATGACTGCAACCAAATGCTTCCTGTAGTTGTTGATCAGCCTCTCACGTCGCAGAACTGCTTTAACTCAGCAACATTTGTGGGTTTTCAAGCATGAACTGCTCGTTTCAAGTCCTACCACAACATCTCAATTGGGATTAGGTCTGGACTTTGACTAGGCCATTCCAAAACTTCAAAAGGTGTTGCTTTTTAGCCATTTTCATGTAGACTTGATTGTGTGTTTTGGATCATTGTCTTGCTGCATGACCCAGCTGCACTTCAGCTCACATACGGATGGTCTGACATTCTCCTGTAGAATTCTCTGATACAGAGCAGAATTCATGGCTCCTTCTATTAAGGCAAGTCGTCCAGGTCCTCCGGCAGCAAAGCATCCCCAAACCTTCATACTACCCCCATCATGCTTGACCGTTGGTTTGAGGTTCTTACTGTGGAATGCAGTGTTTGGTTCTCGCCAGACGTAATGGGACCCATGTCGTCCAAACAGTTGACTCAAGTTTGCCAAAAAGCACCTGGATGCACTTGGATGATCATCAAGACTGTTGGAAGAATGTTCTATGGACAGATGATTCAAAAGTATAACTTTTTGGACGAGATGGGTCCCATTATGTCTGGCGAAAACCAAACACTGCATTCCACAGTAAGAACCTCAAACCAACGGTCAAGCATGGTGGTGGTGGTGTGATGTGTTGGGGATGCAATTACTTTTTCACACAGGGACATTGGGTGCTGCATAACTTTGTTTATGAAATAAATGAAATAAGTGTAATTGTTGTGTTTTGTGTTCACTTAGGTTACCTTTATCTAATATTAGGTTTTTGGTTGAAGATCTGATAGGGCGGCAGGTAGCTTAGTGGGTAAGAGCGTTGTGCCAGTAACCGAAAGGTCGCTGGTTCTAATCCCTGAGCCGACTAGGTGAAAAATCTGTCGATGTGCCCTTGAGCAAGGCACTTAACCCTAATTGCTCCTGTAAATCGCTCTGGATAAGAGCGTCTGCTAAATGACTAAAATGTAAAATGTAAAATGTAATAACATTCAGTATATTCAAAAATATGTAAAAGTAGAGAACATTAGAAAGCGGGGCAAATACTTCTTCACGGCCCTGTAGTATCTACGGTCCCTCTATCTACAGTAGAATAACAAATACTTCTTCACGGCCCTGTAGTATCTACGGTCCCTCTATCTACAGTAGAATAACAAATACTTCTTCACGGCCCTGTAGTATCTACGGTCCCTCTATCTACAGTAGAATAACAAATACTTCTTCACGGCCCTGTAGTATCTACGGTCCCTCTATCTACAGTAGAATAACAAATACTTCTTCACGGCCCTGTAGTATCTACGGTCCCTCTATCTACAGTAGAATAACAAATACTTCTTCACGGCCCTGTAGTATCTACGGTCCCTCTATCTACAGTAGAATAACAAATACTTCTTCACGGCCCTGTAGTATCTACAGTTCCTCTATCTACAGTAGAATAACAGAAAGTCCAACACCTTGCTTCCTTCTAACCGTTATGCTGATGTGGCTATTGGAACAATGTGTAGCATGCCGACCAAATGATTTATTGAGAATAATGGTGGTATAGTTGAATGGTTTAACAAGATAAATAACGGTGGTAACAGAACAATGGTGTAACTTGAAAAAGGAGAAAATTAAAAAGTGTCCAAAAGGTGTGGTAAATCTCTGCTCTGTTATGGATTCAAACAGATCAGCTACATGGGGATTAGCAAACAGGCATGCAATGGTGGAAAGATCACGTAGATTATCAGCATGCGATCACACTCATACAGTTACTGTACCTGAAGGCTTGTATGGTGGAACCAACATAGTACTTGGCCAGCTGGGGCATCTTGTTGTAGAGTGTTCTCAGCTGAAAAATGAAAAAAAAAAAAACACAGGAATGAATTAACTGAAATGATTATATTTTCTTTCATTTAGAATGTTTGCGTGTGAATCTTGCTGCACAATGTATTATCCTCAGACACAAATGATTGATTGATTTATTAAAGTGACTTATCAGTAGTGGAAAGACCGTGACTACAACCCAAATGACACCCAGTCAAAAGTAGAGCACTGTAAAGGGGATAGGCCATTTGGGACTCCAACAGTATTCCAGTATGAAAGAAGAGCCATGTCTGAATACCCATAATACTTGTGTTCTAAATAGTAGGCCTTTCGGGTACGCGAAAATATACAGTTTTATAGTATGTTAAATTTCTAAAAATGTAGTCTGCTTTAAATGCCAGGATGTCATCCTCATTACAGCTCTTCATCCAGTAGAATTAGATGCAGACTTCTGAGGAAGAGAAGAGTCTTTCCAGACTTACTGTGTACTGATTATCAGCTCATAATGTGATAAGGGGACACCCTCTACCCCTGCCTTCCACACTCTACCCCTGCCTTCCACACTCTACCCCTCCCCTTCCAAACGAATGGCGGGAATCAATGCTATTGTGCATTAGATGACGTATTCTCAGTAGGAGGAGCCTAGTATGTTGATATTTGTTGCTTACTGCATTTGATTTTACTAAACAGTTTGTTGTAAAATCAGGGATGGGCAACTCCAGTCCTCAGGGGCCTGGTTGCGACCTGCCGCTCTCCTATAAACAACCAATCATGGTTTTCAGTTAAGAATGCAACTAGCTTAAGGTGTGTTAGTTATAGGGCTGGGGGAAAAGTGTGACACCAATCAGGTGCCCCAGGACTGGAGTTGCCCATACGAAAGTATTCACCCCCCTTGGCATTTTTCCTACTTTGTTGCCTTACAACCTGGAATTAAAATTGTTTTTTGGGGGGGGATTTGTATTACATTTTACATTTACGTCATTTAGCAGACGCTCTTATCCAGAGTGACTTACAAATTGGTGCATTCACCTTATGATAGCCAGTGGGACAACCACTTTATAATTTTTATTTTTTCTAATTTTTTATAGTATATGTTTAACAATAGTATATGTTAACATTTTTTTTTTCTTCTCAATATATACATTTACATTACATTTACATTTTAGTCATTTAGCAGACGCTCTTATCCAGAGCGACTTACAGTTAAGTGAGTGCATACATTATTTTTTTCATACTGGCCCCCCATGGGAATCGAACCCACAACCCTGGCATTGAAAACGCCATCCCTGCCGGCCAAACCCTCCCCTAACTTGGACGACGCTGGGCCAAGTGTGCGCCGCCCCATGTCTCCCGGTCGCGGCCGGCTACGACAGAGCCTGGATTCGAACCACTTAGACCACTGCGCCACTCGGATATAATATATATATATATACACATATTTTTTTATATTTTTTTTCATTTTTTATTTCGGGGTGGAGTAGGGGTGGGGTAGAAGGATTACTTTTATCATTTGATTTACCCAACATGCCTACCACTTTGAAGAGGCAAAATATTTTTTCTTGTGAAACAAACAAGAAATAAGACAAAAAAAACTGAACTTGAGCGTGCATAACTATTCACCCCCCCAAAGTCAATACTTTGTA
Organism: Coregonus clupeaformis; assembly: GCF_020615455.1. Taxonomy (NCBI): domain Eukaryota; kingdom Metazoa; phylum Chordata; class Actinopteri; order Salmoniformes; family Salmonidae; genus Coregonus; species Coregonus clupeaformis. Next base: position 30,855,910 of record NC_059197.1, on the reverse strand, counting down.
GAGCCACCTTTTGCAGAAATTACAGCTGCAAGTCTCTTGGTGTATGTCTCTACAAGCTTGGCACATCTAGCCACTGGGATTTTTGCCTATTCTTCAAGGCAAAACCGCTCCAACTCCTTCATGTTGGATGGGTTCCGCTGGTGTACAGCAATCTTTAAGTCATACCACAGATTCTCAATTGGATTGAGGTCTGGGCTTTAACTAGGCCATTCCAAGACATTTAAATGTTTCCCCTTAAACCATTCAAGTGTTGCTTTAGCAGTATGCTTAGGTTCATTGTCCTGCTGAAAGGTGAACCTCCGTCCCAGTCTCAAATCTCTGGAAGACAGAAACAGGTTTCCCTCAAGAATTTCCCTGTATTTAGCGCCATCCATCATTCCTTCAATTCTGACCAGTTTCATAGCGTTTTTCCTTGATGGCCAAAATGCTCACTTTTACTCTCATCTGACCAGAGTACCCTTTTCCATATGTTTGGCGAGTCTCCCACATGCATTTTGGCGAACACCAAACATGTTTGCTTATTTTTTTCTTTAAGCAATGGCTTTTTTCTGGACACTCTTCTGTAAAGCCCAGCTCTGTGGAGTGTCCGGCTTAAAGTGGTCCTATGGACAGATACTCCAATCTCCGCTGTGGAGCTTTGCAGCTCCTTCAGGGTTATCTTTGGTCTCTTTGTTGCCGCTCTGATGAATGCCCTCCTTGCCTGGTCCGTGAGTTTTGGTGGGCAGCCCACTCTTGGCAGGTTTGTTGTGGTGCCATATTCTTTCAATTTTTTAATAATGGATTTAAAATGGTGCTCCTTGGGATGTTCAAAGTTTCCAATATTTTTTTATAACCCAACCCTGATCTGTACTTCTCCACAACTTTGTCCCTGACCTGTTTGGAGAGCTCCTTGGTCTTCATGGTGCCGCTTGCTTGGTGGTGCCCCTTGCTTAGTGGTTTTGCAGACTCTGGGGCCTTTCAGAACAGGTGTATATATACTGAGATCATGTGACACTTAAATAAAGTCCACCTGTGTGCAATCTAACTAATTATGTGACTTCTGAAGGTAATTGGTTGCACCAGATGTTATTTAGGGGCTTCATAGCAAAGGGGGTGAATACATATGCACGCACCACTTTTCCGTTATTAATTTTTTTATAATGTTTTGAAACAAGTTATTTTCTTAATTTCACCTCACCAAGTTGGACTGTTGTGTGTATGTCCATTACATAAAATCCAAATAAAAATCCATTTAAATTACAGGTTGTAATGCAACAAAATAGGAAAAACGCCAAGGGGGATGAATACTTTTGCAAGGCACTGTACCTGTTCTAAATAGTATGCAGTTTGAGTAAGTAGAAGGCAAGACAGATTTCAGACACGGCCAAGGTGTTTTCTGACCTGTTTGACGACCTGTTCGGCCAGTGCTCTGTACTCAGTGCTGTTGGAGTCTTCATAGGTATCCTCAAACACCTGGTTAGTGATCTTCATAGAACCGCTGTACATCTTTCTGATACGCGTATCCTTACGATCTACACGGAGTCATCAAGAAAGACAGAGAAACAGTCATTAACCAGCTATTCCTAATGGTTTCAAAACTATTTATATAAAATTACAAGCTGTTCTGTGGATGGAGTAGAGCCTCCTGACCCTGTGGCCTGACCAGGACAAACTCTGGGCCCTAGGAAACGGGTTTATCTGGCAGAGCAGAAAGGAGGTAGGGAGGGATAGTTGAAGAAATTGTTAGGGAGGGGTAGAGAGGGGAAGGGAGGGGTAGAGAGGGGAAGGAGGGTAGAGGGAAGGAAGGGAGGGTAGAGAGGGGAGGGGAAGGGAGGGTAGAGAGGGGAAGGGAGGGTAGAGAGGGAGAAGGGAGGGGTAGAGAGGGAGGGAGGAGGGAGGGGTAGAGAGGGGAGGGGAAGGGAGGGGTAGAGAGGGGAAGGGAGGGGTAGAGAGGGGAGGGGAAGGGAGGGGTAGAGAGGGGAAGGGAGGGGTAGAGAGGGGAAGGGAGGGGTAGAGAGGGAAGGAGGGGTAGAGAGGGAAGGGGGTAGAGAGGGGAAGGGAGGTAGAGAGGGAAGGGAGGGGTAGAGAGGGAAGGAGGGTAGAGAGGGGAAGGAGGGAGAGAGGGAGAGGAGGGGTAGAGAGCGGAGGGTAAGGGAGGGGTAGAGAGCGGAGGGGAAGGGAGGGGTAGAGAGGGGAAGGGAGGGGTAGAGAGGGGAAGGGAGGGGAGAGAGGGGAAGGGAGGGGTAGAGAGGGGAAGGGAGGGGTAGAGAGGGGAAGGGAGGGGTAGAGAGGGGAAGGGAGGGGTAGAGAGGGAAGGGAGGGTAGAGAGGGGAAGGGAGGGGTAGAGAGCGGAAGGGAGGGGTAGAGAGCGGAAGGAGGGTAGAGAGCGGAAGGGAGGGTAGAGAGCGGAAGGGAGGGGTAGAGAGCGGAAGGGAGGGGTAGAGAGCGGAAGGGAGGGAGAGAGGGGAAGGGGGGTAGAGAGCGGAAGGGAGAGAGGGGGAGAGTAGGGAAGGAGGAGAGGGTAGGAGGGAGAGAGGGAAGGGAGGGTAGAGAGGGGAAGGGAGGGGTAGAGAGGGGAAGGGAGGGTAGAGAGGGGAAGGAGGGAGAGGGAGAGTAGAGAGCGGAAGGGAGGGGTAGAGAGGGGAAGGGAAGGGGTAGAGAGGGGTAGGGAAGGAAGGAGGGGTAGAGAGGGAAGGAGGGTAGAGAGCGAGAAGGGAGGGGTAGAGAGCGGAAGGGAGGGGTAGAGAGGGGTAGGGAAGGGAAGGGAGGGGTAGAGAGCGGAAGGAGGGTAGAGAGCGGAAGGGAGGGTAGGAGGGAGGTAGAGAGCGGAAGGAGGGGTAGGGAGGGGTAGAGAGGGAAGGGAGGGGTAGAGAGGGGTAGGAAGCGGAAGGAGGGGTAGAGAGGGGAAGGAGTGAGAGAGCGGAAGGGAAGAGGGTAGAGAGGGGAAGGGAGGGGGGAGAGAGGGAAGGGAGGGTAGAGAGCAGAAGGAGGGGTAGAGAGGGAAGGAGGGGTAGAGAGGGGAAGGGAGGGTAGAGAGGAAGGGAGGGGGAGAGAGGGAAGGAGGGGTAGAGAGCGGAAGGAGGGGTAGAGAGGAAGGGAGGGGAGGGGGTAGAAAGGGAGGGGGTGAGAGGGAAGGGAGGGTAGAGAGCGGAAGGAGGGGTAGAGAGCGAAAGGAGGGGTAGAGGGAAGGAGGGGTAGAGAGGGGTAGAGAGGGAAGGAGGGGTAGAGAGGGAGGAGGTAGAGAGGGGAAGGGAGGGTAGAGAGAGGTAGAGAGGGGAAGGAGGGGGTAGAGAGGGGAAGGGAGGGGTAGAGAGGGGTAGAGAGGGGTAGGGAAGGGAAGGAGGGTAGAGAGGGAAGGAGGGGTAGAGAGCGGAAGGAGGTAGAGAGCGGAAGGGAGGGGTAGAGAGCGGAAGGGAGGGGTAGAGAGCGGGAAGGAGGGTAGAGCGGAAGGGAGGGTAGAGAGCGGAAGGGAGGGGTAGGAGGGTAGAGAGGGGAAGGGAGGGTAGAGAGGGGAAGGAGGGGTAGAGAGGGGTAGGGAAGGGAAGGGGGTAGAGAGGGAAGGGAGGGTAGAGAGTGGAAGGGAGTAGAGAGGGGAAAAGGAGGGTAGAGAGCGGAAGGGAGGGGTAGAGAGCGGAAGGCAGGTGAGGGGTAGAGAGCGGAAGGCAGGTGAGGGGGTAAATGCATCCGCATGCTTCCCAGAGATAAAAGTTCAGTAGAGTTCGTTTTTGGACTTCGGTGAGGGTTTTTCGGCTGATCTGGCACAATAACCTTTTTCTGGAGGTAAGCCGAAGTTCGGAGCTGAAGTCTACGCCCCTTAGTCGGTGATTGGTCAACAGTAGGGATTCTTCAATAAAGTCTGTAATTCAACGAGAGACGACTCGTTTTCATGCACATTGTTTCACTTCAGAAACACTGAACCAAACATCTTAGTTAGATGTAAAATTGTGCGACTACGATCTCCTCAGCAAAAACGTCAAAATGAATGACAGATTCCTTGAGTTATCTTAGATTCATTCGGACTATTTTGAGGAACTGGCTACGGCGTCACAAAATGGACAAACAGTACTATTGAATCTTTTTTCTTGTTTTTCAAGGAAAGGTCTATTAAGGGAGTGTGGAGCAGACTGGTTGGGTTTGCCGAGGTCGGCTAGGCGCCAGTAGAACTGAAGCATGCTGACGCCTACTCATCAGAGAGGAGAAGAGAGAGGGTAGGGCTACTCACAGTGGAAGAGAGGGAGAGGAGAGGAGGGGGTAGGGCTACTCACAGTGGAAGAGAGGGAGAGGAGAAGAGAGGGTAGGGCTACTCACAGTGGAAGAGAGGGAGAGGAGAAGAGAGGGTAGGGCTACTCACAGTGGAAGAGAGGGAGAGGAGAAGAGAGGGTAGGGCTACTCACAGTGGAAGAGAGGGAGAGGAGAAGAGAGGGTAGGGCTACTCACAGTGGAAGAGAGGGAGAGGAGAGGGTAGGGCTACTCACAGTGGAAGAGAGGGAGAGGAGAAGAGAGGGTAGGGCTACTCACAGTGGAAGAGAGGGAGAGGAGAAGAGAGGGTAGGGCTACTCACAGTGGAAGAGAGGGAGAGGAGAGGGTAGGGCTACTCACAGTGGAAGAGAGGGAGAGGAGAGGGTAGGGCTACTCACAGTGGAAGAGAGGGAGAGGAGAAGAGAGGGTAGGGCTACTCACAGTGGAAGAGAGGGAGAGGAGAAGAGAGTGGGGCTACTCACAGTGGAAGAGAGGGAGAGGAGAAGAGTGGGTAGGGCTACTCACAGTGGAAGGAGGGAGAGGAGAAGAGAGGGTAGGGCTACTCACAGTGGAAGAGAGGGAGAGGAGAGGGTAGGGCTACTCACAGTGGAAGAGAGGGAGAGGAGAGAGAGGGTAGGGCTACTCACAGTGGAAGAGAGGGAGAGGAGAGAAGAGAGGTAGGGCTACTCACAGTGGAAGAGAGGGAGAGGAGTAGAGAGGGTAGGGCTACTCACAGTGGAAGAGAGGGAGAGGAGAAGAGAGGGTAGGGCTACTCACAGTGGAAGAGCGGGAGAGGAGAGGGTAGGGCTACTCACAGTGGAAGAGAGGGAGAGGAGAGGGTAGGGCTACTCACAGTGGAAGAGAGGGAGAGGAGAGGGTAGGGCTACTCACAGTGGAAGAGAGGGAGAGGAGAAGAGGGTAGGGCTACTCACAGTGGAAGAGAGGGAGAGGAGAAGAGAGGGTAGGGCTACTCACAGTGGAAGAGAGGGAGAGGAGAAGAGAGGGTAGGGCTACTCACAGTGGAAGAGCGGGAGAGGAGAGGGTAGGGCTACTCACAGTGGAAGAGAGGGAGAGGAGAAGAGAGGGTAGGGCTACTCACAGTGGAAGAGAGGGGGAGGAGAAGAGAGGGTAGGGCTACTCACAGTGGAAGAGCGGAGAGGGAAGAGAGGGTAGGGCTACTCACAGTGGAAGAGAGGGAGAGGAGGAGAGAGGGTAGGGCTACTCACAGTGGAAGAGAGGGAGAGGAGAGGGTAGGGCTACTCACAGTGGAAGAGAGGGAGAGGAGAGGGTAGGGCTACTCACAGTGGAAGAGAGGAGAGAGAGAGGGTAGGGCTACTCACAGTGGAAGAGAGGGAGAGGAGAGGGTAGGAGCTACTCACAGTGGAAGAGAGGGAGAGGAGAAGAGAGGGTAGGGCTACTCACAGTGGAAGAGGGGAGAGGAGAGGGTGCTACCCAGTGGAAGAGTGAGGAGAGGGCAGGGCTACTCACAGTGGAAGAGAAGAGGAGAAGAGAGGGTAGGGCTACTCACAGTGGAAGAGCGGGAGAGGAGAGGGTAGGGCTACTCACAGTGGAACAGAGGGAGAGGAGAAGAGAGGGTAGGGCTACTCACAGTGGAAGAGAGGGAGAAGAGAGGGTAGGGCTTCTCACAGTGGAAGAGCGGGAGAGGAGAGGGTAGGGCTACTCACAGTGGAAGAGCGGGAGAGGAGAAGAGAGGGTAGGGCTACTCACAGTGGAAGAGAGGGAGAGCAGAAGAGAGGGTAGGGCTTCTCACAGTGGAAGAGAGAAGAGAGGGTGGGCTACTCACAGTGGAAGAGCGGGAGAGGAGAAGAGAGGGTAGGGCTACTCACAGTGGAAGAGGGAGAGGAGAGGAGTAGGGCTACTCACAGTGGAAGAGAGGAGAGGAGAAGAGAGGGTAGGGCTACTCACAGTGGAAGAGAGAGGAGAGGAGAGGGTAGGGCTTCTCACAGTGGAAGAGCGGGAGAGGAGAGGGTAGGGCTACTCACAGTGGAAGAGAGGGAGAGGAGAAGAGAGTGAGGGAGGCTACTCACAGTGGAAGAGAGGGAGAGAGAAGAGGGTAGGGCTTCTCACAGTGGAAGAGAGAGAGGAGAGGGTAGGGCTACTCACAGTGGAAGAGAGGGAGAGGAGAAGAGAGGGTAGGGCTACTCACAGTGGAAGAGAGAGGGAGAGGAGAGGGTAGGGCTACTCACAGTGGAAGAGAGGGAGAGAGAGAGGGTAGGGCTACTCACAGTGGAAGAGAGGGAGAGGGTAGGGCCACTCACAGTGGAAGAGAGGGAGAGAGAAGAGAGGGTAGGGCTACTCACAGTGGAAGAGAGGGAGAGGAGAAGAGAGGGTAGGGCTACTCACAGTGGAAGAGAGGGAGAGGAGAAGAGAGGGTAGGGCTACTCACAGTGGAAGAGAGGGAGAGGAGAAGAGGGGGTAGGGCTACTCACAGTGGAAGAGAGGGAGAGGAGAAGAGAGGGTAGGGCTACTCACAGTGGAAGAGAGAGAGAGAAGAGAGGGTAGGGCTACTCACAGTGGAAGAGAGGGGAGGAGAAGAGAGGGTGGGCTACTCACAGTGGAAGAGAGAGGGAGAGGGTAGGGGCTACTCACAGTGGAAGAGAGGGAGAGGAGAAGAGAGGTAGGGGCTACTCACAGTGGAAGAGGGAGAGGAGAAGAGAGGGTAGGAGGCTACTCACAGTGGAAGAGAGAGGGAGAGGAGAAGAGAGGGTAGGGCTACTCACAGTGGAAGAGAGGAGAGGAGAAGAGAGGGGTAGGGCTACTCACAGTGGAAGAGAGGGAGAGGAGAGGGTAGGCTACTCACAGTGGAAGAGCGGGAGAGGAGAGGGTAGGGCTACTCACAGTGGAAGAGAGGGAGAGGAGAAGAGAGGGTAGGGCTACTCACAGTGGAAGAGAGGGAGAGAGGAGAAGAGAGGGTAGGGCTACTCACAGTGGAAGAGAGGGAGAGGGGAGGGTAGGGCTACTCACAGTGGAAGAGAGGGAGAGGAGAAGAGAGGGTAGGGCTACTCACAGTGGAAGAGAGGGAGAGGAGAGGGTAGGGCTACTCACAGTGGAAGAGAGGGAGAGGAGAGGGTAGGGCTACTCACAGTGGAAGAGGAGAAGAGAGGGTAGGGCTACTCACAGTGGAAGAGAGGGAGAGGAGAAGAGAGGGTAGGGCTACTCACAGTGGAAGAGAGGGAGAGGAGAAGAGAGGGTAGGGCTACTCACAGTGGAAGAGAGGGAGAGGAGAAGAGAGGGTAGGGCTACTCACAGTGGAAGAGGAGAAGAGAGGGTAGGGCTACTCACAGTGGAAGAGAGGGAGAGGAGAAGAGAGGGTAGGGCTACTCACAGTGGAAGAGAGGGAAGAGAGGGTAGGCTACTCACAGTGGAAGAGAGGGGAGGAGAAGAGAGGGTAGGGCTACTCACAGTGGAAGAGAGGGAGAGGAGAAGAGAGGGTAGGGCTACTCACAGTGGAAGAGAGGGAGAGGAGAGGGTAGGGCTACTCACAGTGGAAGAGAGGGAGAGGAGAGGGTAGGGCTACTCACAGTGGAAGAGAGGGAGAGGAGAAGAGGGGGTAGGGCTACTCACAGTGGAAGAGAGGGAGAGGAGAAGAGAGGGTAGGGCTACTCACAGTGGAAGAGAGGGGAGAGGAGAAGAGGGGTAGGGCTACTCACAGTGGAAGAGAGGGAGAGGAGAGGGTAGGGACTACTCACATGGAAGAGAGGGAGAGGAGAAGAGAGGGGTAGGCTACTCACAGTGGAAGAGAGGAGAGAGGAGAGGTAGGGCTACTCACAGTGGAAGAGAGGGAGAGAGAAGAGAGGGTAGGGCTACTCACAGTGGAAGAGAGGGAGAGGAGAAGAGAGGGTAGGGCTACTCACAGTGGAAGAGAGGGAGAGGAGAAGAGAGGGTAGGGCTACTCACAGTGGAAGAGAGGGAAGAGGAGAAGAGGGTAGGGCTACTCACAGTGGAAGAGAGGGAGAGGAGAGGGTAGGGCTACTCACAGTGGAAGAGAGGGAGAGGAGAGGAGGGTGGGGCTACTCACAGTGGAAGAGAGGGAGAGGAGAGGGTAGGGCTACTCACAGTGGAAGAGAGGGAGAGGAGAGGGTAGGGCTACTCACAGTGGAAGAGAGGGAGAGGAGAGGAGGTAGGGCTACTCACAGTGGAAGAGAGGGAGGGAGAAGAGAGGGTAGGGCTACTCACAGTGGAAGAGAGGGAGAGGAGAGGGTAGGGCTACTCACAGTGGAAGAGAGGGAGAGAGGAGAGGGTAGGGCTACTCACAGTGGAAGAGAGGGAGAGGAGAGAGGGTAGGGCTACTCACAGTGGAAGAGAGGGAGAGGAGAAGAGAGGGTAGGGCTACTCACAGTGGAAGAGAGGGAGAGGAGAAGAGAGGGTAGGGCTACTCACAGTGGAAGAGAGGGAGAGGAGAAGAGAGGGTAGGGCTACTCACAGTGGAAGAGAGGGAGAGGAGAAGAGGGGGTAGGGCTACTCACAGTGGAAGAGAGGGAGAGGAGAAGAGAAGGTAGGGCTACTCACAGTGGAAGAGAGGGAGAGGAGAGGGTAGGGCTACTCACAGTGGAAGAGAGGAGAGGAGAAGAGGGGGTAGGGCTACTCACAGTGGAAGAGAGGAGAGGAGAAGAGAGGGTAGGGCTACTCACAGTGGAAGAGAGAGGGAGGAGGAGAAGAGAGGGTAGGGCTACTCACAGTGGAAGAGCGGGAGAGGAGAAGAGAGGGTAGGGCACTCACAGAGTGGAAGAGCGGGGAGAGGAGAAGAGGGTAGGGACTACTCACAGTGGAAGAGAGGGGAGAGAGAAGAGAGGGTAGGGCTACTCACAGTGGAAGAGCGGGAGAGGAGAGGGTAGGGCTACTCACAGTGGAAGAGCGGGAGAGGAGAGGGTAGGGCTACTCACAGTGGAAAAGAGGGAGAGGAGAAGAGAGGGTAGGGCTACTCACAGTGGAAGAGAGGGAGAAGAGAGGGTAGGGCTACTCACAGTGGAAGAGAGGGAGAGGAGAGGGTAGGGCTACTCACAGTGGAAGAGAGGGAGAGGAGAAGAGGGTAGGGCTACTCACAGTGGAAGAGAGGGAGAGGAGAGGGTAGGGCTACTCACAGTGGAAGAGAGGGAGAGGAGAGGGTAGGGCTACTCACAGTGGAAGAGAGGAGAGGGTAGGGCTACTCACAGTGGAAGAGAGGGAGAGGAGAAGAGAGGGTAGGGCTACTCACAGTGGAAGAGAGGGAGAGGAGAAGAGGGGGTAGGGCTACTCACAGTGGAAGAGAGGGAGAGGAGAGAGAGGGTAGGGCTACTCACAGTGGAAGAGAGAGGGAGAGGAGAGGGTAGGGCTACTCACAGTGGAAGAGAGGGAGAGGAGAAGAGAGGGTAGGGCTACTCACAGTGGAAGAGAGGGAGAGGAGAAGAGAGGGTAGGGCTACTCACAGTGGAAGAGAGGGAGAGGAGAAGAGAGGGTAGGCTACTCACAGTGGAAGAGAGGGGAGGAGAAGAGAGGGTGGGCTACTCACAGTGGAAGAGAGGAGAGGAGAAGAGAGAGTAGGGCTACTCACAGTGGAAGAGAGGGAGAGGAGAGGGTAGGGCTACTCACAGTGGAAGAGAGGGAGAGGAGAAGAGAGGGTAGGGCTACTCACAGTGGAAGAGAGGGAGAGGAGAGGGTAGGGCTACTCACAGTGGAAGAGAGGGGGAGGAGAAGAGAGGGTAGGGCTACTCACAGTGGAAGAGCGGGAGAGGAGAGGGTAGGGCTACTCACAGTGGAAGAGAGGGAGAGGAGAAGAGAGGGTAGGGCTACTCACAGTGGAAGAGCGGGAGAGGAGAGAGGTAGGGCTACTCACAGTGGAAGAGCGGGAGAGAGAGGGTAGGGCTACTCACAGTGGAAGAGAGGAGAGAGAAGAGAGGGTAGGGCTACTCACAGTGGAAGAGAGGGAGAGGAGGAGAGAGGGTAGGGCTACTCACAGTGGAAGAGAGGGAGAGGAGGAGAGAGGGTAGGGCTACTCACAGTGGAAGAGAAGGAGAGGAGTGGGTAGGGCTACTCACAGTGGAAGAGAGGGAGAGGAGGAGAGAGGGTAGGGCTACTCACAGTGGAAGAGAAGGAGAGGAGGGTAGGGCTACTCACAGTGGAAGAGAGGGAGAGGAGAAGAGAGGGGTAGGGCTACTCACAGTGGAAGAGAGGGAGAGGAGAGGGTAGGGCTACTCACAGTGGAAGAGAGGGAGAGGAGAGGGTAGGGCTACTCACAGTGGAAGAGAGGGAGAGGAGAGGGTAGGGCTACTCACAGTGGAAGAGAGGGAGAGGAGAGGGTAGGGCTACTCACAGTGGAAGAGAGGGAGAGGAGAGGGTAGGGCTACTCACAGTGGAAGAGAGGGAGAGGAGAGGGTAGGGCTACTCACAGTGGAAGTGCCAGACCAGTAGGCCGGTCATGAGGGCGATGACAGCAGCGAAGATAACGATGCCGATCACAGCCCCGACTCTCCCTGGTCCTTTCTTCTTCTCTAACTTCTTACTGTCGGCTGCTGGGAGGAACGTAACAGCCTGGTCCCAGTCCCTGTCCTGAGAGAGACGTAAGACACTGTTACACCGACAAGATGCCATGTAGATATTAGGAGACCTTGAAACTAGTCTTAAAAAATTTGACAGCCTTGAGACTTCAATTGTATAAATCCAAAAACAAAGACCTATTGCACATTGCTTTTGAATGTATTGGCAAAGCTTTACAATGACGCATGGGTGATACCTCCTCTCAGTTTAGTTTCTTCTAAAAGGAAGGAGTCTCACTCACTCACTCAGAGGCCAGTAGGTGTGTTTCAGGAATGTGACCACTTTGTTGTGACCTATCACGGACTGACTGTATATTGTACCGGACACATGTTAGGAGGAACCAGTAGGACAGTAATGTGACTGAACCGCAGTGTGAGGCTAATATATCTACAGTATTATGGAAATATATGCAACAAAATGGAGCATTCTGAATGACGTTTTATGTTTTCACCAGTAGCAAATTATTAGGATAATTAATCAAAACTATGTTGTTTAAAAGCAAGGAACAATATTTATACTAACTCTGGTCCATTTGAATGAATGGGTGCCGTGCATGCTGAGTAAGTGAGAGAGTGTGAGAGAGAGAGAGAGAGAGAGAGAGAAGCCAGAGTGGGTGGGGAGGAACAGTTTCACTGAGTTAAATGTTGTCAAACCTGCTAGGAGGGAGTAGGCAGACAGGCAGGCTGCTAGGAGGGAGCAGGCAGGCTGCTAGGAGGGAGAAGGGAGGCAGGCAGGCTGCTAGGAGGGAGAAGGGAGGCAGGCAGGCTGCTAGGAGGGAGCAGGCAGGCTGCTAGGAGGAGCAGGCAGGCTGTTAGGGGGAGAGGAGGCAGGCAGGCTGCTAGGAGGAGGGGAGCAGGCAGGCTGCTAGGGGAGAAGGGAGGCAGGCAGGCTGCTAGGAGGAGCAGGCAGGCTGCTAGGAGGAGAAGGGAGGCAGGCAGGCTGCTAGGAGGAGCAGGCAGGCTGCTAGGGGGGAGCAGGAAGGCTGCTAGGAGGGAGAAGGGAGGCAGGCAGGCTGCTAGGAGGGAGCAGGCAGGCTGCTAGGAGGGAGAAGGGAGGCAGGCAGGCTGCTAGGAGGGAGCAGGCAGGCTGCTAGGAGGGAGAAGGGAGGCAGGCAGGCTGCTAGGAGGGAGAAGGGAGGCAGGCAGGCTGCTAGGAGGGAGCAGGCAGGCTGCTAGGAGGGAGCAGGCAGGCTGCTAGGAGGGAGAAGGGAGGCAGGCAGGCTGCTAGGAGGGAGCAGGCAGGCTGCTAGGAGGGAGCAGAAAGGCTGCTAGGAGGAGAAGGGAGGCAGGCAGGCTGCTAGGAGGGAGCAGGCAGGCTGCTAGGGGGGAGCAGGCAGGCTGCTAGGGGGGAGCAGGCAGGCTGCTAGGGGGAGCAGGCAGGCTGCTAGGGGGAGCAGGCAGGCTGATAGGGGAGTAGGCAGGCTGCTAGGAGGAGCAGGCAGGCTGTAGGAGGAGCAGGCAGGCTGCTAGGAGGGAGCAGGCAGGCTGCTAGGGGGGAGCAGGCAGGCTGCTAGGAGGGAGCAGGCAGGCTGCTAGGAGGGAGAAGGGAGGCAGGCAGGCTGCTAGGAGGGAGCAGGCAGGCTGCTAGGGGGAGCAGGCAGGCTAGCTAGGGGAGCAGGCAGGCTGCTAGGGGGGAGCAGGCAGGCTGCTAGGGGGAGCAGGCAGGCTGCTAGGGGGGAGTAGGCAGGCTGCTAGGAGGGAGAAGGGAGGCAGGCAGGCTGCTAGGAGGGAGCAGGCAGGCTGCTAGGGGGAGCAGGCAGGCTGCTAGGAGGGAGCAGGCAGGCTGCTAGGAGGGAGAAGGGAGGCAGGCAGGCTGCTAGGGGGAGCAGACAGGCAGGCAGGCTGCTAGGGGGAGCAGGAAGGCAGGCTGCTAGGGGGAGCAGACAGGCAGGCAGGCTGCTAGGAGGGGAGTAGGGAGGCAGGCAGGCTGCTAGGAGGGAGTAGGGAGGCAGGCAGGCTGCTAGGGGGAGCAGACAGGCAGGCAGGCTGCTAGGGGAAGCAGACAGGCAGGCAGGCTGCTGGGAGCAGACAGGCAGGCAGGCTGCTAGGGGAGCAGACAGGCAGGCAGGCTGCTAGGAGGAGCAGGGAAAGGCTGCTCAGGAGGGAGAAGGGAGGCAGGCAGGCTGCTAGGAGGGAGCAGGCAGGCTGCTAGGAGAAGAAGAGCAGGCAGGCTGCTAGGAGGAGCAGGCAGGCTGCTAGGAGAGGAGAAGGAGGCAGGCAGGCTGCTAGGAGGGAGAAGGAGAGGCAGGCAGGCTGCTAGGAGGAGCAGGCAGGCTGCTAGGAGGAGCAGGCAGGCTGCTAGGAGGGAGAAGGGAGGCAGGCAGGCTGCTAGGAGGAGCAGGCAGGCTGCTAGGAGGAAGCAGAAAGGCTGCTAGGAGGGAGAAGGGAGGCGGTGCTAGGAGGGAGCAGGCAGGCTGCTAGGGGGAGCAGGCAGGCTGCTAGGGGGGAGCAGGCAGGCTGCTAGGGGGGAGCAGGCAGGCTGCTAGGGGGGAGCAGGAAGGCTGCTAGGAGGGAGCAGGCAGGCTGATAGGGGGAGTAGGCAGGCTGCTAGGAGGGAGCAGGCAGGCTGCTAGGAGGGAGCAGGCAGGCTGCTAGGAGGGAGCAGGCAGGCTGCTAGGGGGAAGCAGGCAGGCTGCTAGGAGGGAGCAGGCAGGCTGCTAGGAGGAGAAGGGAGGCAGGCAGGCTGCTAGGAGGGAGCAGGCAGGCTGCTAGGGGGGAGCAGGCAGGCTGCTAGGGGGGAGCAGGCAGGCTGCTAGGGGACAGGCAGGCTGCTAGGGGGAGTGAGCAGGCTACTAGGAGGGAGAAGGGAGGCAGGCTGTTAGGAGGGAGCAGGCAGGCTGCTAGGGGGAGACAGGCAGGCTGCTAGGAGGAGCAGGCAGGCTGCTAGGAGGGAGAAGGGAGGCAGGCAGGCTGCTAGGGGGAGCAGACAGGCAGGCAGGCTGCTAGGGGGAGCAGGAAGGCAGGCTGCTAGGGGGAGCAGACAGGCAGGCAGGCTGCTAGGAGGGAGTAGGGAGGCAGGCAGGCTGCTAGGAGGGAGTAGGGAGGCAGGCAGGCTGCTAGGGGGAGCAGACAGGCAGGCAGGCTGCTAGGGGGAGCAGACAGGCAGGCAGGCTGCTAGGGGGAGCAGACAGGCAGGCAGGCTGCTAGGGGACAGACAGGCAGGCAGGCTGCTAGGAGGGAGCAGGCAGGCAGGCAGGCTGCTAGGAGGGAGCAGGCAGGCAGGCAGGCTGCTAGGGGGGAGTAGACAGGCAGGCAGGCTGCTAGGAGGGAGCAGGCAGGCAGGCAGGCTGCTAGGAGGGAGCAGGCAGGCAGGCTGCTAGGGGGGAGCAGGGAGGCAGGCTGCTAGGGGGGAGCAGGCAGGCAGGCTGCTGGGGGGCAGGCAGGCAGGCTGATAGGGGGAGCAGGCAGGCAGGCAGGCTGCTAGGAGGGAGCAGGCAGGCAGGCTGCTAGGGGGGAGCAGGGAGGCAGGCTGCTAGGGGGGAGCAGGCAGGCAGGCTGATAGGGGTGCGAGGTCTAGAGTAATCACTCGGTCAAATAACTCACTTCAGATAGAAGGTTTTTGAGTTAAAATTGGTTCTTTGCTTATTCTATGACTATGAAAAACTATTACGTAAAGTAACAAAGCTCTATTTTGGGACTCAGCAACACTGTATAACCTAAAGCAGGCCTGTTCCAGTGGTTTATAGCCAACAGCAATAACACCTCTAGTGATGCAACACCCAACCTGACAGACTACAATCACCCACAATGCTCTCTGTGCCAAGACCTCTGCTGTTGGCTCAGACCTGAACACTACAACACTTACGCGTCATGACTTAGCCAATAATATTCTCCCTGTGTGTTTGTCATAAGTTCTCTCTGATCCTGAGGAGCAGGTGGGTCATACCACCTCAAAAAGCACAAGAAAGAAGATTGACACCCACCATCTCAGATTTTAAAAATAGTTTCTGTAGTTAGAAACATAAGCTTAGCATTCCTGAAACATAATTTTGTTGAAATATAATTTGATCTGAGAAATTAAGCTAATTGATTGCACTCAAATTGGCAATGTTAATGGCCAAGGATTCATATCATCTTCAATAAATATTGTACCTAAAATCCGATTTGGAACATAATTCTTCCTAACAATGAACAGGACATGAGGAGAGGAATCCAATCCAATGATCAGAAGCCACCCACACACCAATCCCAACAACCAGTATTGCTTCTCCATAATGTAATGTATTCCCTGTAAATCTGGTGATGTTTTCTTTTACCCTGTTCAGAGAAATTAGCCAGTGTTCCTCTGTAGCTCAAATTGGTAGAGCATGGCGCTTGTAACGCCAGGGTAGTGGGTTCGATCCCCGGGACCACCCATACGTAAAAATGTATGCACACATGACTGTAAGTCGCTTTGGATAAAAGCGTCTGCTAAATGGCATATTATTATTATAAATTGCTTGCATTATTTACCATAAATGTGTATGAAAGTACCAGGTTTTGCCCACTAGATGCCGCTGTTCCTGCTACTTCTATCTATTTTGCTGGTGGGAAAAACATGGTACTTTCACACTAATTTATGGTAAATAATGAAAGAGACTTCAAATGGCTAATTTCTCTAAACAGGGGGAAAAAATAAAAATCACAAGAATCACAGGAAATACATTACAAAGGATGAAGAAAGCAATACTCCAAGCCGCAGCTCCATACTACTGGTCAGACAGAGAACCGATACTGTATACTGGTTGTTGCGGTGGGAATGGCGTGTGCCGGGTCCGTGGGTGGCTTTTGGTAATTTTATTGGATTCCTCAATGGCAGGAAGAAGTTTGGTCTTAATCAGATGTTGGGTCCTATATTTGTTGAATATTATGTGAATCCTATAAATTAAAAAAAAAGGGCCAATTTCGGTGAAATCTATTAGATTAATTTATCAGAGATCAAATTAAATATCAACTAAATAATGTTTCAGGAATGCTAATCTTATCTGTTTCTAACTACATAAACTATTTCAGAACAATTTGAGATGGTGGCTGTCATGGCTTGCTGAAATGACATGGAATGACCCAGGTATGAATTACACTGAACAAAAATATAAAAACGCAAAATGCAACAATTTCAAAGAATTTACTGAGTTACAGTTCATATATGGAAATCAGTCAATTTAAATAAATTCATTATGCCCGAATCTATCGATTTCACATGACTGGGAATACGGATGTGCATCTGTTGGTCACAGATACCGTAAAAAAAAAAATGTAGGGGTGTGGATCAGAAAACCAGTCAGTGTGACCACCATTTGCCTCATGCAGCGCGACACATCTCCTTCGTATAGAGTTGATCAGGCTGTTGATTGTGGCCTGTGGAATGTTGTCCCATTCCTCTTCAACGGCTGTGCGAAGTAGCAGGATAATGGCTGGAACACGCTGTCGTACACGATCCAGAGCATCCCAAACATGCTCAATGGGTGACATATCTGGTGAGTATGCAGGCCATGGAAGAACTGGGACATTTTCAGCTTCCAGGAATTGTGTACAGATCCTTTCGACATGGGGCTGTGCATTATCATGCTGAAACATGAGGTGATGGCGGCGGATGAATGGCACGACAATGGGACTCAAATTGCCATAGATAAAATGCAATTGTGTTCGTTGTCCGTAGCTTATGCCTGTCCATACCATAACCCCACTGCCACCATGGAGCACTCTGCTGATGGCAACGTTGTGAACAAACAGCTCACCCACACAATGCTATATACGCCGTCTGCCATCTGCCCGGTACAGTTGAAACCGGGATTCATCCATGAAGAGCACACTTTTCCAGCATGCCAGTGGCCATCGAAGGTGAGCATTTGCCCACTGAAGTTGGTTATGACGCCTAACTGCAATCAGTTCAAGACCCTGATAAGGACGACGAGCACGCAGATGAGCTTTCCTGAGACGGTTTCTGACAGTTTGTGCAGAAATTCTTCGGTTGTGCAAACCCACAGTTTCATCATCTGTCCGGGTGGCTGGTCTCAGACGATCCCACAGGTGAAGAAGCTGGATGTGGAGATCCTGGGCTGGCGTGGTTACACGTTGGTCTGGGGAGGTCCTGAGCTGGCGTAGTTACACGTTGGTCTGGGGAGGTCCTGGGCTGGCGTAGTTACACGTTGGTCTGGGGAGGTCCTGGGCTGGCGTGGTTACACATGGTTGGCGGTTGTGAGGCCGTTTGGACGTACTGCCAAATTCTCTAAAAACGACGTTAGTAGAGAAATTAACATTAAATTCTCTGGCAACAGCTTTAGGGGGCAAATAAACATTCACAACTCTGGCAATAGTTCTGGTGGACATTCCTGCAGGCAGCATGCCAATTGCACGCTCCCTCAAAACTTGACACATCTGTGGCATTGTGTTGTGACAAAACTGCACATTTTAGAGTGGCCTTTTATTGTCCCCAGCACAAGGTGCACCTGTCTAATGAGCATGCTGTTTAATCAGCTTCTTGATATGCCACACCTGGCAGGTGGATGGATTATCTTGACAAAGGAGAAATGCTCACTAACAGGGATGTAAACAAATTTGTGTACAAAATGTGCGAGAAATAAGCTTTTTGTGCGTATGGAACATTTCTGGGATATTTTATTTCAGCTCATGAAACCAACACTTTACATGTTGCGTTTATATTTTTCTTCCGGTATAGATTACAACATCACTACTCCGAAGGGATTTAAAATGTTCAACTGATGTTTTGCCTTTAAGTGTAAGTCACACCCTCTCCATGTACTTCAGAGTAATAATCGTTGAATAGTGCGGTTGAATGTATCCATGACAACCCCGGTCTGTCAACTGAAAAACCTCGTCTTGCCGACAGCGTTTACTGAATGTAGAATGTGTAGAGAAACATTTCTGTTGGGAGAATGGACTACTCCCATTTTTGACAGCTAGAGCCCTGTCGACTAAGCATGTCAGTCAATCAAAATGGATTCTTCGTCTGTCTGTTTGGAGGACGGTTCCTGGGAACATGTCGTGACAGGACAATCGGATCGGTGCATCACCGTGTTGTGGTTTCTGATTGGTTAATTCCACTCCCACTCTTTTCCACAGCATTTAACCAGAGCTAAATTTAGGTCCAATAGTTTTTCCTGACCGTGTAAGCTATAACTAGGGCCCGGAGTTTGTAACAATAGTAGCTATACTGCATCACATACCTTTTAGTCACTACAGCTCAATCTGTACAGACTCTTCATATTGACATGCCATTAATCAGTCTTCAGACCAACGGCTAGCCTGAAACAACCCCACTACTCAGCCGCTGCCTTTTAACAAGAGATTGTTGTGATGGAATCCTGTCTTTAGCTCAGAGAACATTACAGTGAGAGACCCACGGCTTGGGTCAGTGTAGCCTTCAGGCATGTGATTCCCTTACCACTGTATAGGCAAGGAGAGACCCCCTCACTCTAGCCTTCAGGCATGTGATTCCCTTACCACTGTACAGGCAAGGAGAGACCCCCTCACTCTAGCCTTCAGGCATGTGATTCCCTTACCACTGTATAGGCAAGGAGAGACCCCCTCACTCTAGCCTTCAGGCATGTGATTCCCTTACCACTGTACAGGCAAGGAGAGACCCCCTCACTCTAGCCTTCAGGCATGTGATTCCCTTACCACTGTATAGGCAAGGAGAGACCCCCTCACTCTAGCCTTCAGGCATGTGATTCCCTTACCACTGTATAGGCAAGGAGAGACCCCACTCTAGCCTTCACATGTGATTCCCTTACCACTGTACAGGCAAGGAGAGACCCCCTCACTCTAGCCTTCAGGCATGTGATTCCCTTACCACTGTACAGGCAAGGAGAGACCCCCTCACTCTAGCTTTGCTGCCCCCCCAAAAAAAAAAAAAGTTTACCTTTTATTGGTTTCATTTTCAATGAACAATGTTGGTGCCCGATTGCTTGGAAGACAGCAGTGAATGCATGGGACTGATGATAGGATCATCTATCAGATATCTCTTTAGGTTACGAGCAGACCAGGGCCATAACGCCAATTTACAAAGCAAAATCAATGATCAGGCTGGCTTTATCAGCCCAATAAATGATCAGGCTGGCTTTATCAGGCTGGCTTTATCAGGCCAATGAATGATCAGGCTGGCTTTATCAGCCCAATAAATGATCAGGCCGGCTTTATCAGGCTGGCTTTATCAGGCCAATGAATGATCAGGCTGGCTTTATCAGCCCAATAAATGATCAGGCTAGCTTTATCAGGCTGGCTTTATCAGGCCAATAAATGATCAGGCTGGCTTTATAATAATATGCCATTTAGCAGACACTTTTATCCAAAGCGACTTACAGTCATGTGTGCATACATTTTTGCATATCAGGCCAATTAATGATCAGGCTGGCTTTATCAGGCCAATAAATGATCAGGCTGGCTTTATCAGGCTGGCTTTATCAGGCTAATTAATCATAAGGATGGCTTAATCAGGCTAATTAATCATCAGGCTGGCTTTATCAGGCTAATGCGAAGCTGTACAGTAGATGCAATTGCACTATCAATTAAAGTATTTGATCATTATGTTGTGTGACTAAGATGCCACCATCACCAGTTTCCTGTTTTGCTTTAGGACATCCATTTTTTAATTTAACCTTTATTTAACCAGGTAAGCCAGTTGAGAACAAGTTCTCATTTACAACTGCGACCTGGCCAAGATAAAGCAAAGCAGTGCGATAAAAACAACACAGAGTTACATATGGGGTAAAACAAAACATGAAGTCAAAAATACAACAGAAAATATATATACCGTGTGTGCAAATGTAGCAAGTTATGGAGGTAAGGCAATAAATAGGCTATAGTGCAAAATAATTACAATTAGTATTAACACTGGAATGATAGATGTGCAAGAGATTATGTGCAAATAGAGATACTGGGGTGCAAATGAGCAAAATAAATAACAATATAGGGATGAGGTAGTTGGGTGGGCTAATTACAGATGGGCTGTGTACAGGTGCAGTGATCGGTAAGGTAAGGTGCTCTGACAACTGACGCTTAAAGTTAGTGAGGGAGATAAGAGTCTCCAGCTTCAGAGGTTTCTGCAATTCGTTCCAGTCATTGGCAGCAGAGAACTGGAAGGAATGGCGGCCAAAGGAGGTGTTGGCTTTGGGAATGACCAGAGAGATATACCTGCTGGAACGCAGACTACGGGTGGGTGCTGCTATGGTGACCAATGAGCTAAGATAAGGGCGGGGATTTGCCTAGCAGTGATTTATAGATGGCATGGAGCCAGTGGGTTTGACAAAGAACATGTAGTGAGGACCAGCCAACAAGAGCGTACAGGTCACAGTGGTGGGTAGTGTATGGGGCTTTGGAGACAAAACGGATGGCACTGTGATAGACTACATCCAATTTGCTGAGTAGAGTGTTGGAGGCTATTTTGTAAATTACATCGCCGAAGTCAAGCATCGGTAGGATAGTCAGTTTTACGAGGGCATGTTTGGCAGCATGAGTGAAGGAGGCTTTGTTGCGAAATAGGAAGCCGATTCTAGATTTAACTTTGGATTGGAGATGCTTAATGTGAGTCTGGAAGGAGAGTTTACGGTCTAACCAGATACCTAGGTATTTGTAGTTGTCCACATACTCTAGGTCAGACCCGTCGAGAGTGGTGATTCTAGTCGGGTGGGCGGGTGCCAGCAGCGTTCGGTTGAAGAGCATGCATTTAGTTTTACTAGTGTTTAAGAGCAGTTGGAGGCTACTGAAGGAGTGTTGTATGGCATTGAAGCTCGTTTGGAGGTTTGTTAACACAGTGTCCAATGAAGGGCCAGATGTATACAAAATGGTGTCGTCTGCGTAGAGGTGGATCTGAGAGTCACCAGGACATGAATGTTAATATGAGTGTTGGCACTTCCTGACTGTAGGTGTGGCTGATGAAAACGTCAATAAACAGAGCAGCTTGGGCAGCTCTCTAGACATCAAGTTCTGATAGATAGTTTACCGCTACTATCTAACAAATGAATGACAAACATAATAGAAGCTTAATTGTGACAGGTGCACTATGGTCTCTAATCAAACAAGCTATTTGTCCACACACACACTTATATGTATTAGACATAAAGACATCAAAATAAACACCAGAGGAAGAAAAGGTCATACCGGGCCCTTATTGGGTGTGTATCTCATTCCAGAGTCCATGTAGTCCATAGTGGCTGGCGACCCGAGAAGCCTGTCTGTTCCTGCTTCCAGTCGGCTAACTACCCCTCAGGTAAATTCCAAGGGGAGGGAGTGTAAAATAGTCCTGCGGCCTCCACGAACACAGGTGATCCACAAACAAGCACAAAAAAAACAACCACTGCAACCGAAAGAAGACAGTTAAGGAAACCAATTTCAATACAATCAATATGAAATCAGAGTATTTCCTTTGCAGCAAATCACACTTTTAGTAATGTAGTGTCCTCCGAGAATGTTCCCAAATGGCCCTATCGCGGAGATCTGAGGCGTATTCATTACGCCGTTTCGGTTGCAAAACGTTTCTTAAACGGGAGAAAACGTAACGAAACGGGGAGTGACCTACCTGAATTTGTCCAATAGAAACTCTCGTTTTAGTGGCAAAACTACTGTTTGGATTTTTAATATTACACACCTGTTGTCTACTTCCTGCATCCAGGTTTTCCGGAGCTTCGGGTTTCAGGGCGTGTTTCTGTTTGAGCGATACTCACCCCTGGCCTCCCGCATGAAGGTGGCGGCGGAGCGGACATTATAACCAGGAGGGAACAACCAGGAGGAGACAGAGTTTATAGGACACAACCAGGAGGGAAACAGGGTTTATAGGACACAACCAGGAGGGAACAGAGTTTATAGGACACAACCAGGAGGGAAACAGAGTTTATAGGACACAACCAGGAGGGAAACAGAGTTTATAGGACACAACCAGGAGGGAACAGAGTTTATAGGACACAACCAGGAGGGGTAGGACACAACCAGGAGGGAAACAGAGTTTATACGACACAACCAGGAGGGAAACAGAGTTTATAGGACACAACCAGGAGGGAACAGAGTTTATACGACACAACCAGGAGGAGACAGTTTATAGGACACTTATCGCCAGATATAGAGAATAAAGCCGTGACTGAACGTAATAGCTCATATCTAGATCAACGAATTCGCTTTACATTAAGAGTTCGAGAACCTGACAATGTTTTTTAGTTTTTTACCGGTAGATTTGAAATATGGGTCACAGGTGTAACCGAACAGGTACCACGGGTTTCTGTTGCGGCGGTAGCCAAAGGCCGGCAGGTGGCGATAGGGCTTTGGGCTGTTGTGGCGTGTTTTTTTTTCGATTTGAGATAAGGGTAGACTGATAAACATGGCATATTCAATGACATTTTAATATCTCAGATGTAGAATGTAGCCTTTAACTAATTTTTCTTGGGATTGTTGATTGAATTCAGTATCTATGTTGAACTATTGTTAGCGCTAGGACGGTGGAGTCACGTTGCGGTATCCCGTCACGCTCAGCGGGGCTACGTAGACCCACAGGTTTCTGTTACAGGAAATACATACAGGTAGATAATAGAACACCAATAAAGAGACAGGAAGCACCTTATGGAAGTAGTGGGTTTATTGATGTGCTCCCCCCCTGTAACCAGAATCTGTTTGTTTCCATTGGTTTCAATCAATTCATCAAATCAATTTATTTGATCACTAATATGTTATATAATATTAGTTCCCATCGCTACAGTCAAGCAGGTTACAGGATGATAGCCTTTAGAGTGCATAGTGAGGCAGACATACTGAGGAACTGTCACAGGAGAAAAATAGAAAAGAAAAACGTAAAAATAGATATCAATTTTCATATAAGAACAATGCACACCACAGATAATCCTCCAAGAGAAGCCATGATTGCAACTCCAACTATACAGACACAGGTATAAGACATTGAGAAATCAAAACAACCCTTTCCTTCTCTTCCTGTTAAAAGTAGCCTACACACATTTTCTTTCCATCCCCGTCCGTCCGTCTGTCTGTCTGTCTGTCTTTCCATCAGTCTGTCTGTCTCTCGGTCTGTCAAAAGCCCCCAGTGAGTGTTGGGGTTGATTTGAGAAATACTATTCAAACCGTTCTGTGCTTAAGGGCCAGCAAAGACAGCAGTTGTTCATGTGAATCCATAATGGTTCTCAGATTCATTTCTACTTGATTTTAAAAGCATTGCGTTACTTGGACCGCTACAACCCATCAGGACCATTAGAGAACATATCAAGAGCCAAAATATGGCCACACTTCCACAGTACATTCACATATGAATGTGTGGACTACGAACGGGGCGTATGATCACATTCATTTAGACGGGTCAGGGTAAGTCTGAGTTGTGTGAGATCAGCTGGGGGCCTGTGCACTCTCCTGTCCGTCAGTCCGTCTGTGCACTCTCCTGTCCGTCAGTCCGTCTGTGCACTCTCCTCCTCCTGTCCGTCAGTCCGTCTGTGCACTCTCCTCCTCCTGTCTGTCCGTCCGTCTGTGCACTCTCCTCCTCCTGTCTGTGCACTCTCCTGTCCGTCAGTCCGTCTGTGCACTCTCCTCCTCCTGTCTGTGCATCAGTCCGTCTGTGCACTCTCCTCCTCCTGTCTGTCCGTCAGTCCGTCTGTGCACTCTCCTCCTCCTGTCTGTCCGTCAGTCCGTCTGTGCACTCTCCTCCTCCTCCTGTCTGTCCGTCAGTCCGTCTGTGCACTCTCCTGTCCGTCAGTCCGTCTGTGCACTCTCCTCCTCCTGTCTGTGCACTCTCCTCCTCCTGTCTGTGCGTCAGTCCGTCTGTGCACCCTCCTCCTGTCCGTCAGTCCGTCTGTGCACTCCACTCCCTCTGTCTGTTTACTCTCCTCTCTCTCTGGCTATCTGTGCACTCTCCTCTCTCTCTGGCTATCTGTGCACTCTCCTCTCTCTCTGTGCACTCTCCTCTCTCTGTCTGTCTGTGCACTCCTCTCTCTCCCTGTCTGTGCACTCTCCTCTCTCTGTCTCTCTGCGCACTCCTCTCTCTCGGTCTCTCTGCACACTCTCCTCTCTCTGCGCACTCCTCTCTCTCTGTCTCTCTGCGCACTCCTCTGTCTCTCTGGCTATCTGTGCACTCTCCTGTCTGTCTGTCAGTCCGTCTGTGCACTCTCCTCTGTCTCTGCCCGTCTGTCTAGCCGCATGCCCTCACCACAACATCCCAACCCAGCTCAGCCACCACCCCAGTCTCAACCTCTTCCCTGGTGGAATAAAAACAGCTACTTTTTATATATATTTGTTAAACTGTTTATGTATATTTTGTTTGTAATCATATAGAACAGAAAGTAACTGAATTCATGATTTTGTTTTCATTTTTTTTCTCATTTGTAGTTTCACTATACATCATTTAATAGGTACAAAGAACCTTCATATACAAGCAATCTATTGAAAAGAAAATAACTTTGTTATTATGAGAAGACCATCAGAAGGTAATGGACACTGGCACGACGGGAAATGAAACAGTAGTGCCTTGTTATGTCGTCTGATGATGGTGAGATACATTTAGTCTCAATGCGTTGCTTGGTTTACCTTGTTGCATGTTTTAACAAATAAAAAACATCAGAAGAAATGTAATACATCTTGATTTTCGGAGAGAATCGTATGAAATAATGAATTACCAAGTCATTTTTTGAATCACATATTATATAAAACATAAGAGATACATACATCACCTTTTAAAAGAAACCCAAAGATCCAAAGGGAGCTGTATAACAATGGTAGCAGTAGTAGTAGTAGAATTAGCATTCTTTTCAAGGATTGATTTGAAACAAACCCAGTATATATGTATTGTAATCTGATGTAATTATGCAAATGATTTTTGGGGAGAGTTTTTTTTATTATTGGTCAGTAGTATGTTCCCCCTCCTCTCTGCTTGTTGCCACAGCGACCCCTAGATCTGCATCTGTTCCAGGTATTTGTAGGTGGGGTTCTCGTAGCCGTGGTTCTGCATCTTGCTGAGGTGGCGCTCCTCTGGGGTCAGCATGGGGTCAACCTATCACAGGAGAGGTCAGGGAGGGAGGTCAGAGGTCAGGGGTGAAATAGGCAGGGCTTAAAGACAAGGCATCAACAGTCCTGTAATAAAACTCTATGGCCAGGTATTTGCCCTGAGCAGAGAGAACAGGTTATCAGCCTGAGTACAGAGACCTTAGAATTAGAGAATCCAGTGCTGTGTGTGTGTGTGTGTGTGTGTGTGTGTGTGTGTGTGTAGTGTGTGTGTGTGTGTGTAGTGTGCGTCATGACTAATGATTCCACACTGCGTGCATGTGTCGTTGTAGCTCACCTCCACAATGCCATGACTGATGGTTCCATACTGCCTCTTCCTCAGAATAACCAGGCTGATCACTATCACCGTTGCTATGGCCACCGCTATCACCAGCAGACCAATCAGAGCAGAGCTCCCGAAGCTGAAGTCCTCACCCAGAGGGCGGTAGGATTCCTACAGGAGAGAGAGAGAGAGAGGCAGAGAGAGAGACAGACAGACAGAAAGAGAGAGAGAGAGAGACAGAGAGAGACAGACAGACAGAGACAGAGAGAGACAGAGACAGAGAGAGACAGAGACAGAGAGAGAGAGAGACAAAGAGAGAGAGACAGACAAAGAGAGAGAGAGTCAGAGAGCGAGAGACAGAGAGAGAGAGCGAGACAGACAGAAAGAGAGAGAGAGAGAGTCAGAGAGAGAACGAGAGAGAGAGAGACAGTTAGTTTGTGTAAAGACAAGAACATACACTATAAGACAGACATGACATAGACATGAGACCAAATACAGAGTGAACAGATTACACACATGCATGATATATAAAACAAACTTTCTCTTGAACAATTATGCCATTAATATCTACCTTACTGTGACTATATCTAATGCACTGCCCTACCCTGAGATGGTAATAACCCATTGAGTTTGATGCAGAATGAATAGTGCATCTACAAGGCAGCCATAGGATCTTTCTGGTCCCTCTCACACACACAGACGCTGAGGTACCTCAACTCTTTGTGTGAATAAATATACACATTCAGTGGAACCTGTGTACATTCCAATACATTTACATACATGCATCCATGCAGAAAATAAATAACATCGATGGGAGAATGAGCCAGTAAATAAAGGTGGGAGTCAGCCCTGGTGGTGAGGTATAGCTGGGTGCTTCCCCCTCCCTCCCTCCTTCCCCCATACCTCCCTCTTTCCTCCCTCCCTCCATCCCCCATACCTCCCTCTCTTTCCTCCCTCCCTCCATCCCCCATACCTCCCTCTTTCCTCCCTCCCTCCTTCCTTCCCCCATACCTCCCTCTTTCCTCCCTCCCTCCCTCCCTCCTTCCCCATACCTCCTCTCTTTCCTCCCTCCATCCCCCATACCTCTCTCTTTCCTCCCTCCATTCCCCCATACCTCCCTCTTTCCTCCCTCCTTCCCCATACCTCCCTCTTTCCCCCATACCTCCTTCTTTCCTCCCTCCCTCCCCCATACCTCCCTCTTTCCTCCCTCCCTCCTTCCCCATATCTCCCTCTTTCTCCTCACTCCTTCCCCCATACCTCCCTCTCTTTTCCCTCCTTCCCCATACCTCCCTCTCCTCCCCCCTCCTTCCCCCCATAACTCCCTCTCTTTCCTCCCTCCCCTCCTTCCCCCATACCTCCTCTCTTTCCCTCCCTCCTTCCCCCATACCTCCTCTCTTCCTCCCTCCATCCCCCCATACCTCCCTCTTTCCTCCATCTTTCCCCCATACCTCCTTCTTTCCTCCCTCCCTCCTTCCCCCTTCCCCCATACCTCCCTCTTTCCTCCCTCCCTCTTTCCTCCCTCCTTCCCCCATACCTCCCTCTTTCCTCCATCTTTCCCCCATACCTCCTTCTTTCCTCCCTCCCTCCTTCCCCCTTCCCCATACCTCCCTCTTTCTCCTCCCTCCTTCCCCCATAACTCCCTCTCTTTCCTCCCTCCCTCCTTCCCCATACCTCCTCTCTTTCCTCCCTCCTTCCCCATACCTCCTCTCTTTCCTCCCTCCATCCCCCATACCTCCCTCTTTCCTCCATCTTTCCCCCATACCTCCTTCTTTCCTCCCTCCCTCCCTCCTTCCCCCCTTCCCCCCATACCTCCCCTCTTTCCTCCCTCCCTCTTTCCTCCCTCCTTCCCCATACCTCCCTCTTTCCTCCATCTTTCCCCCATACCTCCTTCTTTCCTCCCTCCCTCCTTCCCCCTTCCCCATACCTCCCTCTTTCTCCTCCCTCCTTCCCCCCATACCTCCCTCTCCTTCCCCCCCTCCTTCCCCATACCTCTCTCTCTTCCCCCCTTCCCCCATACCTCCCTCTCTTTCCTCCCTCCCTCCCTCCCTCTATTCCCCCCCTCCCTCCTTCCCCCCATACCTCCCTCTCTTTCCATCCCCCTGCTTCCCCCTCCTGCCACCAGTACTTCCCCATGTTAACCAGATGGGGGCACTGTGGTGTGGTGTACTCACCAGTACTTCCCCATGTTAACCAGATGGGGGCACTGTGGTGTGGTGTACTCACCAGCTCATCACCATGCATAACGCTGACTCTCTCAGCACTGTATATCACTTCCTTTACATCCAGAGTCTCATCAACCACCTGCTGACAGCACACACACAGGGCCCAGGTTATACTGCGGACATGGCTCTGTTTACACCTATCTACCATAGTGTGTCTGTTGGTTGAGAGGGGGGGCAGAGAAGCACAGAGACTGGTTGTGTGTGTTCAGTCTGTTCTCGGCTTTAGGGTTGTCAATGGATACCTAGAGGTTCTGGGCTTTAGTGTTGTCAATGGATACCTAGAGGTTCTGGGCTTTAGTGTTGTCAATGGATACCTAGAGGTTCTCGGCTTTAGGGTTGTCAATGGATACCTAGAGGTTCTGGGCTTTAGTGTTGTCAATGGATACCTAGAGGTTCTGGGCTTTAGGGTTGTCAATGGATACCTAGAGGTTCTGGGCTTTAGGGTTGTCAATGGATACCTAGAGGTTCTGGGCTTTAGTGTTGTCAATGGATACCTAGAGGTTCTCGGCTTTAGGGTTGTCAATGGATACCTAGAGGTTCTGGGCTTTAGGGTTGTCAATGGATACCTAGAGGTTCTCGGCTTTAGGGTTGTCAATGGATACCTAGAGGTTCTGGGCTTTAGGGTTGTCAATGGATACCTAGAGGTTCTGGGCTTTAGGGTTGTCAATGGATACCTAGAGGTTCTGGGCTTTAGGGTTGTCAATGGATACCTAGAGGTTCTGGGCTTTAGGGTTGTCAATGGATACCTAGAGGTTCTGGGCTTTAGGGTTGTCAATGGATACCTAGAGGTTCTGGGCTTTAGTGTTGTCAATGGATACCTAGAGGTTCTGGGCTTTAGGGTTGTCAATGGATACCTAGAGGTTCTCGGCTTTAGGGTTGTCAATGGATACCTAGAGGTTCTCGGCTTTAGGGTTGTCAATGGATACCTAGAGGTTCTCGGCTTTAGGGTTGTCAATGGATACCTAGAGGTTCTCGGCTTTAGGGTTGTCAATGGATACCTAGAGGTTCTCGGCTTTAGGGTTGTCAATGGATACCTAGAGGTTCTCGGCTTTAGGGTTGTCAATGGATACCTAGAGGTTCTGGGCTTTAGGGTTGTCAATGGATACCTAGAGGTTCTTGGCTTTAGGGTTGTCAATGGATACCTAGAGGTTCTCGGCTTTAGTGTTGTCAATGGATACCTAGAGGTTCTCTTTAGAACACATGTTTAGGCCCCTGCTACAGATAAACAGCCATTTATAGTTTAATGTAATATAAAATATAAATGTAATGTTTTAACTGATTGTTCTGTGTTTGGACTCCACATGTACAAAAACAATAATACTGTCATGCATAACAAACATCTCAAAAAGCACATGACTGCATTACAAACACAGTTCTACGCTTGTCCTTGGATCTGCATGCTAAACACATGACAAACATTCAACTTCAGGATCCAAGAGGAAGGAGGAGACAGGGTGCTTCTGGTAAATAAGAGCATGCAGAAGATGGCTACTGTGAAATTCATGGACTATATCCTCTCTTTTAGTGTTGATCCATGGACTATATCCTCTCTGTTTTAGTGTTGATCCATGGACTATATCCTCTCTGTTTTAGTGTTGATCCATGGACTATATCCTCTCTGTTTTAGTGTTGATCCATGGACTATATCCTCTCTGTTTTAGTGTTGATCCATGGACTATATCCTCTCTGTTTTAGTGTTGATCTGAAGGTTTGGGAGGGGAGGTGGTGATCCAAGGTTTTGGTGATCTGAGGGTGGTGGTGGTGATCTGAGGGTTTGGAGGGGGTGGTGATCTGAGGGTTTGGAGATCTGAGGGTTTGGAGGGGGTGGTGATCTGAGGGTTTGGAGATCTGAGGGTTTGGAGGGGGTGGTGATCTGAGGGTGGCGGTGATCAGAGGCCCACAGGCATACTGCTAAGAGCAGCACTGCTCGCTGCTGTAACTATGGCATCATAGTTACCAGAAGGATGATGCAACTCATCTAAAGCTTGATGATATGTCAGAGCTAAGGAGCTAAGCAGCCTGATGTCAAAGAGATACATTACTATCTATAATTAGATATATTTGATCTATCTAATATTATATCTGGATATTCCAGCCTATTCACCAGAGTTGTTTTAGGGTCATTTCAGAAAGTATTCACACCCCTTTACTTTTTCCACATTTTGTTGTGTTACAAAGGGGATTAAAATGGATTTAATTGTACTTATTTTGTCACCGATCTACACAAAACACTCTAACATTTGTAAAAATTTAACACTAATATAACACTAATATATCTTGATTAGATAAGTATTCAACCCCCTGAGTCAATGCATGTTAGAATCACCTTTAGCAGCGTATTACAGCTGTGAGTCTTTCCGGGTAAGTCTCTAAGAGCTTTCCACACCTGGATTGTGCAACATTTGCCAATTAATATTTTCAAAATTATTCAAACTCTGTCAAATTGGTTGTTGACCATTTTCAGGTCTTGCCATAGATTTTCAAGCACATTTAAGTGAAAACTGTAACTCAGCCACTCGGGAACATTCCCTGTGTTCTTTGTAAGGAACTCCAGTGTGGATTTGGCCTTGTGTTTTCCTGCTGAAAGGTGAATTCATCTCACAGTGTCTGGTGGAAAGCAGACTGATCTAGGTTTTCCTCTAGGATTATGCCTGTGCTTAGCATTCCGTTAATTTTTTATCCTGAAAAACCCCTGCAATTTATTAGTCCATGCAATTTATTATGTGACTTGTTAAGCACATTTTTTACTTCTGAACGTATTTAGGCTTGCCATAACAAAGGGGTTGAATACTTATTCACTCAAGACATTTCCCGAGCTGACAAGGTAAGAATCTGTCGTTCTGCCCCTGAGCAAAGTAGTTAACCCACTGTTCCCCGGGCACCGAAGACATGGATGTCGATTAAAGCAGCCCCCCGCACCTCTCTGATTCAGAGGGGTTGGGTTAAATGCAGAAGACACATTTCAGTTGAATGCATTCAGTTGTACAACTGACGAGGTATCCCCCTCTCCCTTCCTTTCAGCTGTTTAGCTTTTATTCATTTGTAAACATTTCTAAAAACCTAATTCTACTATGACGTTATGGGGTATTGTGTGTAGATCAGTGACACAAAATCTAAATTTAATCCATTTTAAAAATTCAGGCTGTAACAACAACAACAACACGTGGAAAAAGTCAAGGGGTGTGAACACTTTCTGAAGGCGCTGTATTTAAGGGGGAGGAGGACATTAGTTGAGAAGTGGGGGATCTCAGACACTGTCCACTATCATTGATTATTGATCAGGCGATCAGTAGTCTACTCTGATTTACGCTGTTACCATTGAAGTTATACTGTATACAGTTGTCTATAGCTGTGACAGACGGAAAGCCGGACAGACGGATGCACAGACAGAAAAACAGACAGAAAGAAAGCCAGACAGACGGATGCACAGACAGAAAAACAGACAGAAAGAAAGCCGGACAGATCTCTCACCATGTTGTTGTTGTTGTTGATCTTGGGCTTGCTGTTGATGATCCTCTCCTCGGCTCCGATCAGCCCGTCCTGGCCGTACATCCCTGAACCTGTAGGGGGCAGGAGAGAGGTTAGAGGTCAGCCAATCACAGGACAGCAGCAGAGTTATAGAGGAACAGGAAATAGAGGGAGACAGTGGGTTGTGTGACTGTGTAGTTCCCGCTGGACGCACTGCTGATATTGTCTGAATCAAATTCTTGCAATATTACCACATTCCTATTAGTTGCTCCATCCTCTATGAAGAGCCCCAGGCTTCCTCATAGTCCGTCATTCATATGTTTTTTTTCAGGAAACTTAGTCAGTTTCATGTTCTAAACTCAGTGTCCTTTCACCTTCTTCATTAATAATAACTTTCATAACTCCGTTCAGTGTTATAGAATCTACTGGAGCATAGAGTCAAACACGAAGCTATGAAGCTAGGGACCAAACCATATGGTAAAAAAAAAACAATCTATTAATACACACAAAGAAGATACACCATGAATAAATTAACAGAGAGCGAGAGAGCTGAAGAGAGAGAGAGCTGGAGACGGAGAGCTGGAGAGAGAGAGAGCTGAAGATGGAGAGAGAGAAAGAGCTGAAGAAAGGGCGAGAGAGCTGAAGATGGAGAAAGAGAGAGAGCTGAAGACAAAGTGAGAGAGAGAGAGCTGAAGAGAGAGAGATGATAACAGAGAGTGAGAGAGAGAGCAAGCTGAAGACAAAGAGAGAGAGCTTAAGACAGAAAGAGAGAGAGCTGAAGATGGCAAGAGGAAGAGAGAGAGAGAGAAAGAGAGAGAGCTGAAGATGGCAAGAGGAAGAGGAAGAGAGAGAGAGAGAGAGAGAAAGAGAGAGAGCTGAAGTCGGATGGAGAGAGAGAGAGAGCTGAAGACGGAGAGAGAGAGCGCTGAAGCCTGAGAGAGCTGATAACGGAGAGAGCTGAAATCGGAGAGAGCTGAGAGAGAGAGAGCGCTGAAGACAGAGCTGAAGACGGAGAAAGAGAGAGAGCTAAAGACCGAGAGAAAGAACAGAAGACAGAGAGAGAGCTGAAGAGAGAGAGATCTGAAGATGGAGACAGAGAGAGCTGAAGACGGAGAGAGAGAACTGAAGACAGAGAGAGAGAGCTAGAGAGAGAGATGAATAGAGAGAGAGAGAGGTGAAAACGGAGAAAGAGAGAGAGAGCTGAAGACGGAGAGAGAGAGAGAGCTGAAGACGGAGAAAGAGAGAGAGAGCTGAAAACTGAGAAAGAGAGAGAGAGCTGAAGACAGAGAAAGAGAGAGAGAGCTGAAAACTGAGAAAGAGAGAGAGAGCTGAAGACGGAGAAAGAGAGAGAGAGCTGAAAACTGAGAAAGAGAGAGCTGAAAACGGAGAAAAAGAGAGAGCTGAAAACGGAGAAAGAGAGAGAGCTGAAAACTGAGAAAGAGAGAGAGAGCTGAAGACGGAGAAAGAGAGAGAGAGCTGAAAACTGAGAAAGAGAGCTGAAAACGGAGAAAAAGAGAGAGCTGAAAACGGAGAAAGAGAGAGAGAGCTGAAGACGGAGAAAGAGAGAGAGAGCTGAAGACGGAGAAAGAGAGAGAGAGCTGAAAACTGAGAAAGAGAGAGCTGAAAACGGAGAAAAAGAGAGAGCTGAAGACGGAGAAAGAGAGAGCTGAAGAGAGAGAGAACTGAAGAGAGAAAGAGAGCTGAAGAGAGAGAGAACTGAAGAGAGAGAGAGAACTGAAGAGAGATTGCGCTGAAGATGGAGAAGAGAGAGCTGAAGACAGAGAGAGAGCTGAAGACGGAGAGAGAGAGCTGAAGACGGAGAAAGAGCACTGAAGACGGAGTAAGAGAGCACTGAAGATCGAAAGAGAAAGCAGAAGTCGGATGGAGAGAGAGAGCTGAAGACGGAGAGAGAGAGAGAGAGAGAGAGAGAGCTGAAGACGGAGAGAGAGAGAGAGCTGAAGAGAGAGAGAGAGAGAGCTGAAGACGGACAGAGAGCGCTGAAGAGAGAGAGAGCTGAAGACGGACAGAGAGAGAGCTGAAGAGAGAGAGAGAGAGAGAGAGAGCTGAAGACGGACAGAGAGCGCTGAAGAGAGAGAGAGCTGAAGACGGACAGAGAGAGAGCTGAAGACCGAGAGAGAGAGCTGAAGACCGAGAGAGAGAGCTGAAGACCGAGAGAGAGAGCTGAAGACCGAGAGAGAGAGAGAGAGAGAGCTGAAGACGGAGAGAGAGAGAGAGCTGAAGAGAGAGAGAGAGAGCTGAAGACGGAGAGAGAGAGAGAGAGAGCTGAACTGAGAGAGAGAGAGAGCTGAAGACGGACAGAGAGCGCTGAAGAGAGAGAGAGCTGAAGACGGACAGAGAGAGAGCTGAAGAGAGAGAGAGAGAGAGAGAGCTGAAGACGGACAGAGAGAGAGCTGAAGACAGAGAGAGAGAGCTGAAGACCGAGAGAGAGAGCTGAAGACCGAGAGAGAGAGCTGAAGACCGAGAGAGAGAGCTGAAGTCGGAGAGAGAGAGCTGAAGACGGACAGAGAGAGAGCTGAAGACAGAGAGAGAGAGCTGAAGACCGAGAGAGAGAGCTGAAGACCGAGAGAGAGAGCTGAAGACCGAGAGAGAGAGCTGAAGTCGGAGAGAGAGAGAGCTGAAGACGGACAGAGAGAGAGCTGAAGACAGAGAGAGAGAGCTGAAGACCGAGAGAGAGAGCTGAAGACCGAGAGAGAGAGCTGAAGACGGAGAGAGAGAGCTGAAGACAGAGAGAGAGAGCTGAAGACAGAGAGAGAGAGCTGAAGACCGAGAGAGAGCTGAAGACCGAGAGAGAGAGCTGAAGACCGAGAGAGAGAGCTGAAGACCGAGAGAGAGAGCTGAAGACCAAGAGAGAGAGCTGAAGAGAGAGAGAGCTGAAGACGGACAGAGAGAGAGCTGAAGAGAGAGCGAGAGAGAGCTGAAGACGGACAG
This sequence comes from Coregonus clupeaformis, assembly GCF_020615455.1. Taxonomy (NCBI): domain Eukaryota; kingdom Metazoa; phylum Chordata; class Actinopteri; order Salmoniformes; family Salmonidae; genus Coregonus; species Coregonus clupeaformis. The sequence goes on along the minus strand of NC_059197.1, from coordinate 30,822,275 downwards.
AGAGCACTGAAGAGAGAGAGAGCTGAAGACGGACAGAGAGAGAGCTGAAGACAGAGAGAGAGAGCTGAAGACCGAGAGAGAGAGCTGAAGACCGAGAGAGAGAGCTGAAGACGGAGAGAGAGAGCTGAAGACGGAGAGAGAGAGAGAGCTGAAGACAGACAGAGAGAGAGCTGAAGACAGAGAGAGAGAGCTGAAGACCGAGAGAGAGAGCTGAAGACCGAGAGAGAGAGCTGAAGACCGAGAGAGAGAGCTGAAGCCCGAGAGAGAGAGCTGAAGACCGAGAGAGAGAGCTGAAGACCAAGAGAGAGAGCTGAAGAGAGAGAGAGCTGAAGACGGACAGAGAGAGAGCTGAAGAGAGAGAGAGAGAGAGCTGAAGACGGACAGAGAGCACTGAAGAGAGAGAGAGCTGAAGACGGACAGAGAGAGAGCTGAAGACCGAGAGAGAGAGCTGAAGACCGAGAGAGAGAGCTGAAGACCGAGAGAGAGAGCTGAAGACCGAGAGAGAGAGCTGAAGACGGAGAGAGAGAGAGCTGAAGACGGACAGAGAGAGAGCTGAAGACAGAGAGAGAGAGCTGAAGACCGAGAGAGAGAGCTGAAGACGGAGAGAGAGAGAGCTGAAGACAGAGAGAGAGAGCTGAAGACAGAGAGAGAGAGCTGAAGACAGAGAGAGAGAGCTGAAGACAGAGAGAGAGAGCTGAAGACCGAGAGAGAGCTGAAGACCGAGAGAGAGCTGAAGACCGAGAGAGAGAGCTGAAGACCGAGAGAGAGAGCTGAAGACCAAGAGAGAGAGCTGAAGACCGAGAGAGAGAGAGAGAGAGAGCTGAAGACCGAGAGAGAGAGCTGAAGACCAAGAGAGAGAGCTTAAGACCGAGAGAGAGAGAGAGAGAGAGATGAAGATAGAGAGACAGAGAGAGCAACACAGATGCAACCAAATCATGACAAACAATATATATAATTACTTGAAAGAATTAACAAAAAAACAGAACAAACTAGAATGCTATTTGGCCCTAAACAGAGAGTACACAGTGGCAGAATACTTGACCACTGTGACTGACCCAAAATTAAGGAAAGCTTTGACTGTGTACAGACTCAGTGAGCATAGCCTTGCTATTGAGAAAGGCCGCCGTAGGCAGACCTGGCTCTCAAGAGAAGACAGGCTATGTGCACACTGCCCACAAAATGAGGTGGAAACTGAGCTGCACTCCCTAACCTCCTGCCAAATGTATGACCATATTAGAGACATATATTTCCCTCAGATTACACAGACCCACAAAGAATTTGAAAACAAATCCAATTTTGATAAACTCCCATATCTATTGGGTGAAATATCACAGTGTGCCATCACAGCAGCAATTTGTATGACCTGTTGCCACAAGAAAAGGGCAACCAGTGAAGAACAAACACCATTGTAAATACAACCCACACTACCGTTAAAAGGTTTGGGGTCACTTAGAAATTTCTTTTTTTTCGAAAGAAAATCAAAAAAATGTGTCCATTAAAATAACATCAAATTGATCAGAAATACAGTGTAGACATTGTTAATGTTGTAAATGGCTATTGTAGCTGGAAACGGCTGATTTCTAATGGAATATCTACATAGGCGTACAGAGGCCCATTATCAGCAACCATCAGTTCTGTGTTACAATGGCACGTTGTGTTTGCTAATCCAAGTTTATCATTTTAAAAAGGCAAATTGATCATTAGAAAACCCTTTTGCAATTATGTTAGCACAGCTGAAAACTGTTGTGCTGATTAAAGAAGCAATAAAACTGGCCTTCTTGAGAC